>NC_057814.1:395864967-396087656 GCF_018294505.1 Triticum aestivum | reverse complement strand
GGTCCGTTTCCTCCGTTTTGCGGTACGCCACACCCCTCCCGATCAACAGGACCCCCGTTTCGACCGTAGGAGGTCCGTTTCTTCCGTTTTGCGGTACGCCACACTCCTCCCGATCAACAGGACCCCCGTTTCGACCGTAGGAGGTCCGTTTCCTCCGTTTTGCGGTACGCCACACCCCTCCCCATGAACACGACACATTCCGTTGCCTCCCCATGAACACGACGCATTCCGTTGCCTCCCCATGAACACGACGCATTCCGTTGCCTCCCCATGAACACGACGACGACGCTGTTTCTCCGTTACGACCCAGCCATGTACACGAGCCCTGGTCGTACGTATGCACGAGTAGGGGTTCGAGACCCCGCCCGTATGTACACATACGTGGCCGTATTTTCTTTCTTGCACCCTGGCCGCTGTACGTATGTGTACATGCTACGTGCGCGCCTCTACTACGACACGTACGCGCCTCTACTACGACACGTGCGCGCCTCTACATCCACCAGTATATATGTACATACACATTCGCGACCAGAATGACAACGCTACGTATGCTTCGACCAGGTGGGTCCCGACTGTCAGGCACTTCCTTGCCTGCGAAGATGTAGCTGGTGGGTCCCAGCAGTCAGGGGGGCGAATCTTTTTTTTGCCCGGACGCACTTCCTTGCGTGCGAAGATGTAGCTGGTGGATCCCAGCAGTCAGGGGCAAACGTTTTTTTCGCGAAATATGGTGGCCCGTCCGGTGGGTCCCCGTTGTCAGGTGGAGGAATAATTATTTTGCACGTAATAGGGAGGCACTTCCTTGCTGCAGCCGTGGACCCAGCTGTCAGCCTCTCCACGTACAGTCCACGTCCGATGGAAGCCGTTCCTTGACCACGTTGACCATGCCGCGCCGAGAGCACCGGGCGGTGGACGACGGCGAGGCCTAGGAAGGGGACGACGCGGAGCCGGGGAAGACGCGGCAGTGGATGCCCACGCGTAGAGGAGTACGAGGGTTCACTGGTTCACTGCAGTGTGAGGCTGCCGTCGCCGCAGAATAACAGGGGGTGTGGGTGAGTAGAGGGATGGCCTGGCCAGCGGTGGGAGTAGTAGGGGGCGGTGAGGCCTCCGCCGCATCGCAGCCGGCCACGGGAGGCAGGAGCACGAGGCACGACCGGCGCTGGTTTGGGCGGCTGGAGCAAGAAGACTAGAGGTTGAAGAAGCACTACGGCCGTTGGATGGACATCGTACTGTCACTGGAGCTAGAATCGTGCATATTGACTAAGTTGACAAAGCCCTCCGTCCCCGTCAACTTAGTAGGCCCACAAGTCAGCCTGCCACTATACTGGGTCCCAACTAACAGGGGGAGTATTAATTTTTTTGTGCATAATAAGGAGGCACTTCCTTGCGTGCGAAGATATAGCTGGTGGGTCCGAGCTGTCAGCGACGGTAACGTTTTTTTCGCGAAATACAGAGGCCCTTTCGGTGGGTCCCTGATGTCAGGTGGAGAAATCATTATTTTGCGCGTACTAATGAGGCATTTCCTTGCGTGCGGCCGTGGACCCAGCTGTCGGCCTCTCCACGTACAGTCCACTTCAGATGCATGTCGGTCGTTGACCACGTTGACCAGGCCGCGCCGAGAGCACCAGGGCAGTGGACGACGGCGAGGCCTAGGAAGGGAACGACACGGAGGCAGGGAAGACTCGGCAGTTGTTTCCCACGCGGAGGGGAGTACGACTGTACGAGGGTTTACTGGTTCGTCTGCCGTCGCCGGAGAATAATAGCAGGTGTGGGTGAGTAGAGGGATGGCTAGGCCAGCGATGGGAGTACGGTGGGGCGGTGAGGCCTGCGTGGCAGCAGAGCCGGCCGCGGGGAGGAGGGAGCAGGCAGTCCCGCCGCGCTTGTTTGAGCGGCTGGAGCAGGTAGAGCAGAGATTGAAGAAGCACGACGGCCGTTGGATGGCCATCCAACAGTCACTGCTTGTGCATCAACCTTTTTTTAGGAAAGCCTCAAATCTGTGGAAAACAGCATACAACCCATCTACCATTATTTCTAATAATTTACAGCCCATTTGCTAATTATTAAGGTTTTTTTGAGCCCATATTCTTTTTGTTAGCATTACAGCCCATATTGTGGCCACGATTAAAAAATTATACGAAATTTTGCATATTTCGGTGCGGTCCGACCTGTTTTTAATCCCGAAATTTCGACTCACATTCAAACTGATTTTAAAAATAAATGTATATCAATATAAAATCCAACAAATTCTCCATGCATAAAAATTAATGTAATTTAAAATCTCAAAATGAAAAAAAAGATATTTGAAACTAATTGCCGGTTTGATGTGTTTTAAAAATGTACAACCCATTTCTCATTACTGATGGGCCATTTTCTCGGCCAGCTGGCTTAAAGCTCTCCTCGTCTTGAAAGATTTGCAGCCCAATAGGCCTGACAAAGCGACTTACTTGGCAAATCACAAAAAAACTGGCTGTGGCCATGGATCCCGCAGCCCAACAGGCCTGACAAAGCGACTTACTTGGCAAATCACAAAAAAACTGGGCTGTGGCCGTGGACCCAGCTGTCAGCCTCTTCACGTACAGTACTCTTCCGATGGAAGTCGTTCCTTGACCACGTTGACCACGCCGCGCGGAGAGCACCACGGCGGTGGACGACGGCGAGGCCTAGGAAGGGGACGACGCGGAGCCGGGGAAGACGCGGCAGTGGAAGCCCGCGCGGAGAGGAGTACGAGGGTTCACTGGTTCGGCTGCGGTGTGAGGCTGTCGTCGCCGCAGGGCCTGGCCAGCGATGGGAATAGTAGGGGGCGGTGAGGCCTCCGCGGTAGCACAGCCGGCCACGGGAGGCAGGAGCATGCGGCACGATCGGCGCTGCTTTGGGCAGCTGGAGCAAGAAGACCAAAGGTTGAAGAAGCACTACGGCCGTTGGATGGACATCGTACGGTCACTGGAGTTAGAATCGTTCATATTGACTAAGTTGACAAAGCCCTTCGTCCCCGTCAACTTAGTAGGCCCACAAGTCAGCCTCCCACCAAGGTGGGTCCCAGCTAGCCGGGGGAGTATTCATTTTTTTGTGCGTAATAAGGAGGCACTTCCGGTGGGTCCGAGCTGACAGCGGGGGGAACGTTTTTTTTCGCTAAATACGGTGGCCCGTCAGGTGGGTCCCAGCAGTCAGCAGACAGGAGCAAGAACAGAGGTTGAAGAAGGAGCACGGCTGTTGGATTAACATCCAACGGTCCAGCTGCTAGAATCATTTGTTGATTAAGTTGACAAAGCCGTGCGTACACGTCCGCTTAGTAGGCCCACAAGTCAGTCACCAAATCTGACGGGTCCCAGCTGTCAAAGGGATGAATAATTTTTTTTGCAAAACAAGGAGGCACTACCTTCCGTGCGAAGATACAGCCGGTGGGTCCCAGCTGCCAGGTGGAGAAATAATTTTTTTCGCAAAACAAGGAGGTCCCTCCTGTAGCTGGTTCGAATCCAAACCTAGACTATGACTATATATGGTGCTATGCTACTCTGCAAGTAATGAAACTGACATATCCAACGTTCGCTTCTTCTCTTCTCTACTTACTCTGCCTAGCATCAGAAGCTCTGGCCGCAGCAACCATGTCCGCTGGCTGCTCCTCCACCTGCTCTTCAGCAGGCAACAACCAGATATGCGCCAAGTCGCCACCCGTACCATAGCCTGTGGGTCTCATCACACCCCCGCCGGCACGCGCACCGCAACCGATTGCTCATCGCAACCCGCTGCCATTGGTGTGGTGCCACTGCTGCAAATCACGCAGAGTCATCTGTCGCGTCTCAACCACAATCCGCAACCCTGGCCGAGTCTTCTACAAATGCCCGAATCATGGGGTAATAATATGTTTAAGTGTTGTTCTGCTGCTTTCAGTTGCTGATTTTTTAATAGTTTGGTTGATGATCTTCCAATTTGATTCGTGCAGAAAAGGGAAGATTCGTGTGATTTGTATTTCTGGGAAGTTGCTGATGTGGGGGAATGCAACTACACTGATTATTTGGTTAGCCGAGGAATCCCAATACCAGCAGGTTGGGGTGTTGGACAAGTAACTGAAGGAATGGCAGAAGAGGAAGATGCAGAGCAGAAGGTTAAAGATGCAGTTCCTCTGATCATGGCCAAGCAACAGCTGCTGAACGACCTTGACAGCAATGAGGAGATGAAAGAGCTTGTGAAGATAATGGGCAAAATCAATGTGCTCTGTAGGATGATTATCTCTTTATTTGCAGTGTATGTAGCACTCGTGATGTATTCAGTGGCTACGACATGAGCACTTTGCTGAGACTAGTAATGAATGAAACCTGTGTAGCAGGCTGGGCGTAGTGTTGTGAACATCTAATGATTTCTATTAACGGAAATTAGGGGGTATCCCCTTTTGCTCATATAAATAAATAAATAGCAGAGGCCCTGTCGGGCCAGCTTTGTTCTCATTCGAAGACGTCAAGCAAATTGCAGTCCAACAGCAAACTATGTCATCAAATTCAAGTTTCACAGCCAAATATGAGTACAAGTAAACAACAATGTCATCATATTTTAGTTGTCATACAATCACCAAACACAAATCAGCATACATAACAAGTGATGTTCTCACAACAAAATACTAAACAACATGTTCATTAGGTTTCAGTTGTCATAGCAAACACAATTTCACATAGTAGATAAAGAAACGTCTTCTGACAGGCAAATACGACAAAAGCAATGTAATCATCATCCGCAGCAGCAACGTCAACATCTTCGCCATGTGTATTAGTCTGAATCGTAATTCCCACGGTGTAATCTTCTTCTTCGTCCTCAACGTCCTCGAACGTTGGCTTCTTCTTGATCAACTCTTGTATGTCCATAGCACGACAGACAATCTTTTCGCCGGCCTCATTGACGTGATGGTTCTCAAAGATATTAGGAACATCTGTGTTATCTTGTACATCAGGGGCAGTGTAAGCATCATCTTGTTGTGCAACTTCATTAAACGAATTCCTCTGCTCAAACCTTTGCAATACTCTCCAGTCATCGCTACGTGCAAATGTGTCTTCCAAGAAAAATATCTGTGTTGCTTGATTTGCCAAAATAAAAGGCTCGTTGGTCTAGTACGCCGCCTTGACATTGATGGATTTGAAATAATTATCAGCTCTGGGTTTTACGATCCTGGAAAACAGGTTATACCAATGACAACACAACAGAACCACACACCGATGATCCTCGAAACTGGAGATATACTGCAACTGAACAATGTCTGTTATGTTAGCATACATTTCAGTTGTCTCTTTGTCATACGTATCCGTGCTCATGATGGCACTGTTTTGTGTCTTCCTGCCTTCGTCTCGTGCAAGGGTGTTGTAGCGCACATCTCCAACAACGCAAGATTCATAATGTCTTACCCGAGTATCAGGACCCATTGCTAGTGAGTAAAGGGCATCATCAACTGCCTGCCCATCCTCCTGCGTCTTCTTAACCTATGGTTAGAAAATAGACAAGCTGATCATCTTATGCACTCAATATATTAAAAAAACTGACAGTGCACTTCAAAAGCTTACATGGTTCTTGAACCATTTCGCAAATCCTGCCATAACCAGTTTGTCAATGTTTCTTGGATTTTGCGGCAGTAACTCCTCTTTGTAGATGCTGCACAGCATAGTGATCGCGTCAAACATCTAAATATATAAGAATGTGCTGCAAGTTTAGTAGATTACGATGTATAAGCTGCAGTACTGCACTTACTTGATATAAGGTAGTATCTCAGGACAGTTATTCAACACATACCAAACCATTTTGTCCAAATCTTTAGGTTTGTCCTCTTGTCGACTCTTCCGTGTAACTCGAACAGAATAATCGAAAACATTGAGCCCGGGATTGTCTTCACCCACCTCTTTGCTAAGCTGATCAGCTGTTTCAATGTATTTTGAGCAGAATGTCAACGCTTCTGTAGCAATGTAGGCCTCTGCAATGGAACCCTCGGGTCTAGCTCTGTTCCTAACATAGCCCTTGAAAGTGCCTAGCCGCCTTTCAATAGGGTACATCCAGCCATACTGTACTGGACCTCTAAGTAGTGCCTCATCAGGTAGATGAACAACCAAATGCACCATCACATCAAAGAAGGCTGGAGGATATATCTTCTCAAGGTCGCATTGGATAGTTGGTATCTTGTCTCTAAGACGCTCCAAAGCATCTATCCTGATATTCCTACTGCAGAGTTCCTTGAAGAATTGTCCCAACTCTGCAACTGCTCTGTATAAGTCAGGGCGGCCCAATCCTCTAAGGATAACAGGTAAAACCCTTTGAAGTAGGACGTGGAAGTCATGAGTTTTCAACCCTTGTACCTTGTTTCCATCTGCACTGACTCTCCTTTCAGGGTTGGAAGCAAATCCATGTGGGAATCTCACACGTGACAGGACATCGCAGAATCCTTTTCTTTTTACCTTGTCCAAGACGTACACAGCTGGTGCCATATCCCGTGGTTTACCTTCATCTTGCACCTGCAAATCCTTTCTGATACCCAGGTGTGTCAAATCAATCCTAGATTTTAAGGTATCTTTCGTCTTGCCTTCAATATTAAGAAGTGTGCCGATAATGCTGTCACATATATTTTTCTCGATGTGCATCACATCAAGATTATGCCGCAGATCCAAATCTTACCAATACTCCAAGTCCCACAAAGTGGACCTGCGGGTAAACAATAATCTCTCTTCTATCCTGCCACGCTTCCTTTTCCTGCTACCATTACCAGGATGGTTTCCTGGTGTAATATGCCTGACCTTCTCTAATTCCACTTGCAACTCATCGGCGGTGAGCCTCTTTGGCGCATCACGGTTTTCATGCTTTGCATTGAACACATGTCTTCGGTATTTTCTAGGATGCGGCTTGTCCTTGGCAAGGAAACGATGGTGTCCAATGTAACAGATCTTGCTAAGTATTGCGTATGACAGCGGATTCCTATCATAGCGAACACGTGCATTGTAACCATGTGTCGTTCGGCCTGACATAGTGCACAAAGACGGATAATCATGGATGCACCAAATTATAACAGCACGCAGAAAGAAATCAGCTGGTGGGCTGCTATATAGGTCTCGAGTGAGAACACCCTTCCATAGCTGTTGAAGTTCCTCCACAAGAGGCTCCATGAACAAATCAAAATCCTTTCCAGGACTTTTTGGACCTGGGATGAGCAAGGCCATCATGTAGTTTGATTCTTTGGTGCAGACATTTGGAGGCATGTTGTAAGGGATAACAAGCACTGGCCACATGCTATATGTGGCGCTCTGGTGGCCAAATGGGTTAAATCCATCTGAAGCTAAGCCAAGTCTAATGTGTCTCGGGTCAGCAGCAAACTCTTTGTGTTTATCATTGAAGCTTTTCCACTCACTACCATGAGATGGATGGCTCATTACATTCTGATCTCTGTACTCCTGGTTCCTAGAATGCCACAGTACATCCTCTCTTGTTTCAGCATCATGAAACAACCTCTGCAATCTTGGTATAATTGGAAAATGTCTCAGAACATTATGAGGAATCCTCTTCACAGCATCGCCATCTTTCCATCTTGATGATTTGCATTTCGGGCATTCACTTAAGTTGGCATAATCCTTTCAGAACATAACACAATTATTCTTACAAACATGGATCATATCATATCCAATTCCAACTGCATGAACGAAATTCTTCATTTTACTGTAGGTGTGTGGCAGCTCAGACGCATCTGGGAAAGATTCGCGGAAAGCAGCCAACATCGCATCGAATGATTTGTTGGTCATCCGCTCAGATGTCTTCACCTGAAGAAAGGTGACCATAGCTGCGAATACTGAGAGCTTATTTCCTGGGGTGACAGCAACGTTGCATTGTTCCAACATGCGGGCCCACCGTTTTTCTTCTACAGGTGAAAGTTCACGGAATGCACGAGCATTTCGTAGCATTGTTTCAATGTTGGTCAAACTCACTGGCTCCGCCACCACCACCTCCTCCTCCTCTTCCACCTGAGCATCAGGAAGATCAAGATGGTGATCTGCTGCTTCCACGTAGTCAATAACATTGACGTTCACAGCTTCACCATGATGAACCCACCTAGTATATGTGACCGATATCCCATACAAGTGTAGATGATTTTGCACAGTTGACTGGGGTCTTGTAACTGAATTCATACAACTGCTACACGGGCAGAGCACATCTGATTTCAGACCACCGTACTCAGCTCTGATAAAGTTCATGAAGTTTTCAACCCCGTCGACATATGCAGCGGAGAATCTTCGAGCAGAAGTTATCCAAGTCCTGTCCATCTGTTAGACATACAAATTAGTTCTTCTACTAGATATTACAGGAAAAACATATATGCTTTTTTATGAAGTCAAGAAAAAAATACCTAGGTCGATGTCTAAAGCTATGGAAAGATATTTGGACGAGCAGATCTAAGTAACGAAATATATGTAAAGCTAATTCAGCAAACAGATTTGAGTGCCAAATTATGGCAGGCTGTTTCAGTAGTCAATGAGGCCAAGCACACAGCCATTGAACTATCGAAGGCCATCGCAGCAACAAAGATCGAGTATAAAACGGTGTAGAGCTATTTCACCTAACAGATTGGCTAGTAGACCATGGCAATCTACGTCACAATAAATATATGGCAGGATATTTTAGCAACTAATCGGCCTTGGCATGCCATCTCAGCTAAGCAGATTGAGTGCAGAACAGGGCAAGGAAGCTTCTTAAGCAGAGCATATTGACAGTAAACTACTTCGGCAAACAGTGAGATTAACAGCGTCTATCAGCTAACATTCAGCGCTACACCGACATGAACGGGGCCTCAGTCTGGAATGCGCGTACCGTGGGAGAAGCTGACCGCCGTGCGTCTCCACACGAACGTCGCCAGCGGTGGCGGCGCTGACCGCCGTGCGCCTCCACAAGAACGTAGCCAGAGGTGGCGGCGCGGCTAGAGGACGGCAGTCTACGAGAGCGTACTGTGGGAGCGAGAGGATCGCCGAACCGCGGCGCCGACATATCGGCGCGGCGGGGAGGGCGGCTTTGGCGGAGCGAATGGAGTGGAGGGGACAGGGGGAGGGGGTTTGGGGAATATTATTGGCTAGTTGGCCGAAGGGCGGTTGAATCGGATTTGGGGGGAATTTTGGGTGTGGGGGGGGGGGGGCGATTTTCGTGCGGTGGGCGGGGGAGTTTGGCGCATGGTCGGTTTCTCCAAGTGCAGTCCCACGTGTCAGTGAAGAGGCAAGCCGAAGCGCGTTCCGTTTGCGTGAGCCGTGTGCAGGACCGAACGTGTGTGGGGTGCAATGCGACCGCGACAGGAGTGCTGTGAGTGTACCGCCTTTTTTCCTTTTAAACTAGGTGCTTCGCCCCCTCAAATTTTTTTTTGTTGCTTCGCGCGATCCATCGATACTACTACTAGTAATCCGGTAATCCCGACTAAAACGACGCGGCCGGGTCTTTTCCCGCGCGATATGCTGGGAGGTTGGCTTAGTTGGTTTTTTTAGGACGAGTAATGCTACACCTACGTAATCCCAGTTACGTAATTAACGTAATGTGAAACGTGAGAGTTGTTGATTGTAGATTGGGGGGAGGGAGGGGGCCACCACCATGAAAATCAGGGGAGGAGAGAGAGAGGCAATTTACGTTAACCCTTTCGTAGGTTCCCGTAGATGTAGAAAGATTTGAAATGCGTGAATGTGTAGTGGACGTACTATTGGAGTGCCTAAGATAATTTGTGTATGTATAGACCCTATGTGTTTATTTTACTTCGCATGTTAGATTTGTCTCGGTTCAATAAAAAGCAGAGTTGGTGATGATGGTGTGCCTGTCATCCTGCAATATAGGCCGTCCGATCTATATCTAACGGATAGGAAGGAAACTATGACAATTTACCCGCACTCCTCTCCACATTTGCAGATAAGGCTTTCCCTTGTTCATCCTTTTCTCCCACAAGATCTTGATCTTCCGTGCAACGCACGGGCATCTTGCTAGTACTCCTACAATATGTATATTATTGTGAAAGTTCATATACACCGGCCGAGATTAATGCAAACACGGCAGATTTCATTACATTTCGAACTTTTATAGGATAGAAAAATAAAAGAAACCCGACCCTAAACCTATTCTACAGCGGCGACCGACGTCCTCCATCTGCGATCTCTATGTACGGGGGCGGGGTTCAAGACCCATGAAGTGAAGGTGCGGTCACCGGCGAGGAAGAGTAGAACACGGGATACGGACCGGCCAGTTGACACACCATGCCCTGTCGCCTCCCATGCCCTACTCATCCTCGGAGGAGTCCCCGACCTCGGCGGTGCCGGACGTTGGACGGCGGCAAGTAGGACGCGTGGCTGACGGTGCTCCCGTCGTCGGCCGCCAGCGTGGCCACCGCTTGTGCGGTCGCGTCCGCGTCCGGCTACGCCGCTATTGCGTCGCGAGAGGCGACTTGAGCGAGGGCGGCGACCTCGAGCTTCATCCCCGAAGACAAGCTCTCCCGCGGAGCGTTCGCACTTGCGGTCATGGCGGATGTGGTGCCAGGTAGGAGGACGATGCGCTATGGTGTGGAGGTTAGCTGGGCGTTGCCTCTTTAAGTAGCGCATTCCGGTGAGGCCAAGCGTGTGGGTGCGTCATTAAGTCGCCGGAGTTGGTTCCTCGGGCACCGAGCCTCTTAACGACGACATACGAACGGACGACTTGAATGCGGGCAGCTGGCGCCGGCTGGGAACGCACTGCGCGACGGCGCGAGGGACGAGGGTTTTGGTGTGCCAGGGTAGTCAGCTGCGGTCCTGGCAACGTTGGAGATGCCCTTTTCTCACATGCGATCCCCGCATGTCATTGAAAAAGCAAGACGACCCGGCATGGTCTCAGGTCCAGAGGATGCAGTTGGCCGCGCTACACCACTCCGCGGACGCGTCGCGGCGCCCCGTGCATCCTTGACGAGCTGGGTGTTGGGGTGTGTTTGGATTGTGGCCAAAGTGCACCTTACCAAAATTTTGGTCATGACCCAAAGATTGGTCTTTGTTTGGATGGTTGCCATTTTTTTGGCATGCCAATGAACTCTAGCCAACTCTAGTTCATTTTTCTTGCCAATGTCGGCCAAATCATGGGCAACCAATACCTCAACCAAAATTTTGGTCATGACCCAAAGATTGGTCTTTGTTTGGATGGTTGCCATTTCTTTGGCATGCCAATGAACTCTAGCCAACTCTAATTCATTTTTCTTGCCAATGTCGGCCAAATCCTGGGAAACCAATACCTCAACCAAAATTTTGGCTACCCAATGCTTTGATGGAGCAACCTTGGGCACAAACCAAACATACCGTTGGTCGTGCCACAGCACTAACGCCACCCTCGGCACACTGAAACCGACCGTGTCTAGCGACGATATGAGCGTGTCGCTCACCGCGGTCGCCGTGTCCAGAGGCGGTGCTGGAGCTGCGCCCCGTTGTTGGCCCCAATGACCCACATGAATGGTTGTCGGTGGCGAGGAGGTCGTGGGCCAGCTCCTCCATTGGACTAGTCTGCGCTACGTCGTCTCGATGGGTGTGCCCCACATGTCGGTTTCCCTGTTTTCCCGGCCATATTCGAGCGCCAGTGCTCCGCGTTGCGCATTAGGCCTTTCACTATGTAGGCCAAGCGAGACAACTTATTGTTTATTTGAGCTGTTCAAGTATAATCATGTGGCGTTTGCTTATTTCTCATTCCTCTCCAACCCTCTTCTCCATCGATCATGTCGCCCTCCAGTCGAGTCCATCCTCCCGCATGCCTCATTTGAATATTCCGCCGAGTATCATTCGCATGTACCCACCCTAGTCCTCTTTCAATAGATCTCCGGACCCCGAGATGAAATCGAGAGGGAACGAGTGGGGGCACATGATACCTAAGGCGGATTCAAAATTTTGAACCGGTGATCATAGCATCCGCAAATCATATATAAAGGGTATTCAATGTTCGTTTCGTTTTTGAACGTACAATATACTCCCCCTATCCTTTCTAGTTTACATATAAGTTTTATGTGTAGTCAAAGTATCTCTACTTTGATAAAAAAGGTATCAACATTCAACAACGCCCAATCAATATTGTTAGATTCGTACGTACTCCTAGATTTGTACTCGAGATGGTTTCCAATTTGACTATTGACAAGATTAATAGTACATGAGATGTATAATGTGAAAATTATATCATTGGAAACTCCTTTCACATACGAATTTGACCGTATGCTTTGTGTAAGTTGCATGGCATATATTATTACTCTAACATTTGGTCAAAGTTAGCCTCGAAAAACGCATTAGACCATGTATGCTTTGTGTAAGTTGCATGTCATATATTATTACTCTAACATTTGTGTAAGTTGCATGTCATATATTATTACTCCAACATTTGGTCAAAGTAGTATAGTGGAAGTGGATCCTCTGACATACGTATCCCTGCCTTACCCTCCCTTTCGGTCACTTACTGGCGGACCCCATGCTTGCTAGGCCCCGCATGTCAGTTACTCAATGGGTTCGGCCACGTCCGGGGATCCTCATCCGTAGTATACTCCCTCTGTTTTTATTTACTCTGCATAAAACGGAGGGAGTGGTGGTATAATAAATGACGCGGGCGGGGGAGGGGGAGGGACGTCGGTTTGCTCTCAACTGCGGTCCCACAAGCGAGCGAAAACGCAAGACGAAGCGCGTTCCATTCGGCGAGCGACGTGGAGGGTCCAGCGTGCGGGGCTGCAACGCGAACGCGACAAGAGCGATGTACAGTCAAAACCGATTGATCGGTCGTCACCAGAACCACTATTCACACCAGAACCTTCGCTGCTCGGCCTACGCCAGCCACTGCCCTAAAACCACACCAAATCTCCAGCCCATTCCCCCACCTTTCGATCCCTTAGCCCGCATCAAGCGTCCCCTAGTTCGCCGGAAAGCCATGGTGCGCTGCAAGATCACTTACTACAAGAAGCTGACGCCGGAGCGCCGTGCAGAAATCGCGGCGGCGGTCGGCGCCACAGACCTCCGTTCCCAAGCTCGCTTTGCGGCGGGCCAATCCCCGAGTTCTCTGGAGCCAAGCTACGAGGAGGAGTGTAACACCCCGCATGTAACTTGCCATTTTTGTAACTCCGACTCTTGCCATTTCTGGCTATGTGATATGTTTTTCCCTCCGTTGTCGGGTTTTGTTTTTCGTTTTGTATTTTGTCATGTCATGCATTTTCATATCATGTCATCATGTGCATTGCATTCGCATACGTGTTCGTCTCATGCATCCGAGCATTTTCCCCGTTGTCCATTTTCCAATCCGGCGCTCCTATCTCCTCCGGTGCACCCCTCTAGTTTTCTTTCGTGCGCGTGTGTCAAACTTTCTCGGAATGGACCGAGGCTTGTCAAGTGGCTTTATTATACCACCCGGAGACTACCGGTCAAGTTTCGTTCCATTCGGAGGTCGTTTGGTACTCCAACGGTTAACCAGGCCTCCGCAATGTCCATTTGAGTATCCAGCAAACCCCCCCTCCAAAACCAGCCCAAAGCCCACCAAACTCTCTTCCATGCTCTAGGTCGTTCGATCACGATCGTGTGGGCGAAAACCGCACCTCATTTGGAGTCTCCTAGCTCCCTCTACCTATAAATGAGTGGGCATCCCGAAAAACGAAATCTCAGACGAAACCCTAACCCTCTCCCTCCGCGCCGCGCCGGACGCGTCCGCTCCGGCCGGACAACGTCCGCCGCGCGCCCGGCCAACCGGAGCGCGCCACATCACTCCGCCGCCGCCCGGACCGCGCCGGCCCGCCGGGCCCGTGGCCGGCCCCCCCTCGGCCCGCTCCTCCGCGCCCGCCGCCGCGCGCCTGCCCCGCCGCCGGCCGCCGCCTCCGCCGCCGCCGCCACGAGCTCCCCCGCCGGCCCGCGCGCTCGCCGCCCGCCGCCGGCCACCTCCCCCACCGGCGCAGCCCCGCCGGCCTCGTCCCTCCGCCCGAGCCCGCCGGCCTCTCCTCCCGCCGGCGAGTCCACTGCCCGAGCCGGCGAGCTCCTGTAGCGAGGCTTCGATCCAGATCTGGTTCTCTCTCCCGTTGACTTTCTCGCTCTAATATTTTTCTAAAAGTCCTGTTAATTTTTCAGCATATGCACTTGTTCCCGATGTGATAACTTTGTGTATATAGCTCCGATTCGCGCGTATAATATGTCAAATTGTTCGTCTCGTGATGCTTTTCATTTTGTTCAATTGCACCATGTTCATTAGAGGTCATCTTGATGCCCAAATCTTCGTTGGAAGAGGGCTAGTTGCTGTTAATCTCTGGTTCTTGTCAGAACTTGGAGATTTGTCATTTTTGTATCATTTATTCTGTGCATCTTTTGAGCAAGAGCTCTACATGTGTTTTGAAGTATGCCATGCCATATTTCCAGTGGTATAGTCCATGTATTTTTGTGATCTTTGTGGTGACTAGCACAAGCTTGCAAAGTAGGCCCCGTAATATTTCTGATTTCAGGGACTTAGTGATTTCTCTTTGTCTGCTGTAATTTTGTTGCCATATAAACTTGATGCTAGAGAGAGATCCATGCATATTTTGGAGATGTTCAGTAAGGATGTTTTGTAGCTATAGTTGTAATTGATCCATTCCTGAAATTGTTTGCAATTTTAGAGTACCACAGCATGACTCAATCTTGCTCTACTTTTGCTATAAATTATTTCTGGCAGATTCTTAACATGATTTGCAATCTTGCCAAGCTTATTGTAGTTGATCCATACATGCTATGCAATTGTTCTTGCCATGGATAGCTTCATAAACATGCCATATTGCTGTAGGTATGCTTGGTTTATCATGCATTGCTCTGTAGTGAGTGCATCAAGCTCACAAAGAGGCCGACATATTAATATTTCTGCCATGCTCTGTTTTCTGCTAAGTCTGAAACCTGATAACGAAACTTGCTATGTTTACATGTTTTCCATCATATCTTCTGGTCCTTTTTGGCTTATGGTCGGTAAGAGACTTTTGTCATGAGCTTTTAGTAAAACACTACCATGCCTTGTTTTACTATGTTAAGTTCCTGTAGGATGTTGATTTCGTGCTCTGAATATGGCTACCTGATACTAATTTCTGCCATGTCCAGTTTTCCACCAAGTCTGTGAACCTGTAATCTTTTGCACTTTTGCCATGCTTGTTTGAGCTTGATATATTGTGAACTAGCCGTAGCTCAGTGTTCATCTTTTGTCAAGCATCTCCTGTAGATTACTTCCATGCGCTTTGTTGCTATGTTAGGGTGCTGTAGCATTGTTGCTTGTTGCATTTTAAGTGCTATCTTGCTGTTTATCGCAGATTAGTGTCATTCTTGTTTTGCTTGCCATTTGCAATCCGTGCATCCGATTCCGGTGATCTTTATATCGATTTCGACCGAAATCATCTCTTTTTTCCAGTGGCATGCTTGGTTTGCCAAGTTACTGCCATGTTCATCATTTTCCTTCCGGAGCACGCATATGCATCGCATATCATATCGTGCATATCATACATGTCTTGCATCATGTTGTTTGTGCATTTCTCGTTGTTGATTGTGGTTCTGTTTGCTTGTGTTCTTGTCTTGGGTAGAGCCGGGAGAAGAGTTCGTGAACGAGGAACCTGTCGAGTACGCTTACGAGGATCAAGCTTTCGACAACTCTGAGAATCTTGCAGGCAAGATGACCACCCCTCGAAATCACTTCTATCTTTGCTATGCTAGTTGTTCGCTCTATTACCATGCTCGCTACCTATCACTTGCTTTATCATGTCTCCCATTTTAGCCATGTCAGCCCTAACCATCCTTTCCTAGCAAACCGTTGTTTGGCTATGTTACCGCTTTTGCTCAGCCCCTCTTATAGCGTTGCTAGTTGCAGGTGAAGTTGAAGTTTGTTCCATATCGGAACATGGATATGTTGGGATATCACAATATCTATTATTTAATTAATGCATCTAAAGTCTTTCCAACCGGCTATCAGAACAAGTCTCAGAATCAAGCTCCAAAGTCCAATGCTCCTTATCACCGTCCACTCTCAGAGGTGACTTGCAACAAATGTCAGCAGAAAGGTCACTATGCTAACAAGTGCTTCAACCAGAGGCGTCTTCCTCCTCCTCCTCCTGTCAGATCTTCCAGCAATGCAGTGGTCAAGCATAACCCAAAGTTTGCAAAGGTGAACATGATGAATGCAGCTCAAGCGAAGGAATCTACTGACGTGATTATGGGTAATCTCTCAGTTAATGATATTCCTGCAAAAGTTCTTTTTGATACTGGCGCATCTCTTTCTTTCATATCAAGACCTTTTGCATCCAAGCATGAATTGCATTTCCAAGGATTGCCTAGGCCGTTAGCAGTTGTCTCTCCAGGCAAATGCATGAATGCAAGTTCCATGGTTCCGAATGTTACCATCAAGATGGGCGATTATGCATTTCAGTCTTCTCCAATTGTTCTTGGTGATTCGGATATTGATCTTATTCTCGGGATGGACTGGCTTTCTAAGCACAAGGCTCAACTTGATTGTGCTGCCAGAGAAATTCAATTGACACACTCGTCTGAGGACGTGATTATTTTTGCCGCTCGTAATGAAACCATTCGGTTTTTCTCTCTCAATGAGAAGGGCGAATTGGATGCCATCTCTCAAATTCCAGTCGTTTGCGAGTATCAAGATGTCTTTCCAGAAGAGCTTCCGGGTATGCCTCCGCACCGGCCAGTTGAGTTCATTATCGAACTAGAGCCTGGTACTGTACCCGTTTGCAAGCGTCCATACAAGCTTGGACCAAATGAGCTGAAGGAATTGAAGAAGCAGCTCGATGAACAAGAACGTCTGGGTTTGATCAGACCGAGTTCTTCTCCATGGGGTTGTGGTGTTCTTTTTGTCAAGAAGAAGGATGGCACGGACCGACTTTGTGTCGACTACCGTCCATTGAACAAGAAGACAATCAAGAACAAGTATCCACTTCCCAACATCAATGAGCTATTTGAATAACTCAAGGGCGCTAAAGTATTCTCGAAGCTTGACCTTCGTATGGGTTATCATCAGATTCGCATTCGTGAAGAAGATATTCCCAAGATAGCATTCAGAACGAGCTTTGGTTCCTATGAATATACTGTCGTGTCTTTCGGCCTTGTCAATGCTCCCCCGGTGTTCTCTCGGATGATGAATTTCATCTTCAACCCCTATACCAATGAATTCGTTCTGGTGTATCTCGATGATATCTTGGTCTTCTCCAAGAATAAGCAGGATCATGCCAAACATTTGCGATTGGTGCTCGACAAGCTCAGAGAGTATCAATTCTATGCGAAGTTCTCCAAATGTGAGTTTTGGCTCGATGAAGTTCTTTTCCTTGCTCACATCATCTCTGCCAAAGGCATCGCTGTTAACCCCGAGAAGGTGTCCGCAGTTCTGGATTGGGAACCTCCTCAAAATGTCAAGCAGCTCCGCAGTTTTCTGGGTCTTGCAAGCTATTGCCGAAGATTCGTTGAGAATTTCTCCAAGATTGCAAAGCCTCTTTCCAACCTCCTACAGAAGCATGTGAAGTATGTCTGGTCTCCTGAGTGTGAAGTTGATTTCAACACTCTCAAACAGAAACTAGTCACAGCTCCTGTCTTGACTCCTCCTGATGAATCCAAGCCGTATGAAGTTTTCTGTGATGCATCTCTCCAAGGTCTCGGTGCTGTGTTAATGCAAGAGAAGAAAGTTGTGGCCTATACCTCTCGGCAGTTGAAGCCCAATGAGAAGAACTATCCCACTCACGATCTTGAGTTGGCGGCAGTTGTCCATGCGTTGATTACGTGGAGACATCTCTTGTTGGGAAGACAAGTGGACATTTTCACTGATCACAAGAGTCTCAAGTATATTTTCACTCAGCCCAACCTCAACCTCAGGCAGACTCGATGGGTCGAAATGATTCAAGAGTATAATCCGAGTATCGAATATACTCCAGGCAAAGCAAATGTCATTGCAGATGCTTTAAGCAGGAAAGCTTATTGCAACAGCTTAATTCTTAAGCCTTTCCAACCGGATCTTTGTGAAGCTTTCCGCAAGCTGAATCTCCAAGTTGTTCCTCAAGGCTTTCTTGCCAACCTCATTGTATCTCCTACTTTGGAAGATCAAATTCGTGAGGCACAACTCCTTGATGCCATGGTGAAGAAGGTGAAACGTGGTATCGACAAGGGTCTTTCCAAATACAAGTGCTATCGCATTGATGACAGAGACACTTTGTTCTTCGAGGACCGGATTGTGGTTCCGAAAGGTGATCTAAGGAAAGTCATAATGAACGAGGCGCACAATTCTCTCTTTTCCATTCATCCTGGAAGTACGAAGATGTATCATGACCTCAAGCAGTCGTATTGGTGGACTCGAATTAAGCGAGAAATTGCTCAATTCGTGAATGAATGTGATGTCTGCCGAAGAGTGAAAGCAGAACACCAACGACCAGCTGGTCTCCTCCAACCTCTTGCTATTCCGGAATGGAAGTTTGATCATATTGAAATGGACTTCGTGACTGGATTTCCCAAGTCCAAGCGCGGAAATGACGCTATCTTCGTTGTCATCGACAAGCTCTCTAAAGTGGCTCATTTCCTTCCAATCAAAGAATCCATCACAGCAGCTCAGCTGGCAGAGCTCTACACCTCCAGAATTGTCTCCTTGCACGGCATTCCACAATTGATTTCTTCAGATCGTGGAAGCATCTTCACCTCTAAGTTCTGGGACTCCTTCCAGAAGGCCATGGGCACTAATATTCGCTTCAGCACAGCTTTCCACCCTCAAACTAGTGGCCAAGTCGAGCGAGTCAATCAAATTCTTGAAGATATGCTCAGGGCTTGTGTCATTTCTTTCGGCATGAGATGGGAAGATTGTCTTCCTTATGCTGAGTTCTCCTACAACAACAGTTTCCAAGCGAGTTTGGGCAAGGCCCCATTCGAGATTCTCTATGGCAGAAAGTGCCGTACCCCTCTTAATTGGTCAGAGACTGGTGAACGCCAACTTCTTGGCAATGACTTAATCACTGAAGCTGAAGAAATGTGTAAAGTCATCCGTGATAATCTCAAAGCCGCGCAATCGCGCCAGAAGAGCTACTATGATAGTAAGCATCGTGATTTGGCTTTCGAGATCGGAGACCATGTCTACCTCCGCGTCTCTCCAATGAAAGGCACTCGTCGCTTCGGTATCAAAGGGAAGCTTGCCCCTAGATACGTGGGTCCTTTCAAGATCATTGGCAAAAGAGGCGACCTCGCCTATCAACTTGAGCTTCCTTCCAACTTCGCGAACGTGCACGATGTGTTCCACGTGTCACAGCTCCGCAAGTGCTTCAAGACGCCTGAGCGCACTATCGACTTCGAAGAGATTGACCTCCAAGAAGATTTGTCTTATCATGAGCACCCAGTTGCTATTCTTGAAGAAACTGAGCGCAAGACTCGCAACAAGTCTATCAAATTCCTCAAAGTGAAGTGGTCGCACCATTCCGACCGGGAAGCCACCTGGGAACGCGAGGACCATCTCCGTTCCGAATATTCGGAGTTCTTTCAGTCCTAGATCTCGGGACGAGATCCTCTCGTAGTGGTGGAGTGTTGTAACACCCCGCATGTAACTTGCCATTTTTGTAACTCCGACTCTTGCCATTTCCGGCTATGTGATATGTTTTTCCCTCCGTTGTCGGGTTTTGTTTTTCGTTTTGTATTTTGTCATGTCATGCATTTTCATATCATGTCATCATGTGCATTGCATTCGCATACGTGTTCGTCTCATGCATCCGAGCATTTTCCCCGTTGTCCGTTTTCCGATCCGGCGCTCCTATCTCCTCCGGTGCACCCCTCTAGTTTTCTTTCGTGTGCGTGTGTCAAACTTTCTCGGAATGGACCGAGGCTTGTCAAGTGGCTTTATTATACCACCCGGAGACTACCAGTTAAGTTTCGTTCCATTCGGAGGTCGTTTGGTACTCCAACGGTTAACCGGGCCTCCGCAATGTCCATTTGAGTATCCAGCAAAAACCCCCTCCAAAACCAGCCCAAAGCCCACCAAACTCTCTTCCATGCTCTAGGTCGTTCGATCACGATCGTGTGGGCGAAAACCGCACCTCATTTGGAGTCTCCTAGCTCCCTCTACCTATAAATGAGTGGGCATCCCGAAAAACGAAATCTCAGACGAAACCCTAACCCTCTCCCTCCGCGCCGCGCCGGACGCGTCCGCTCCGGCCGGACAACGTCCGCCGCGCGCCCGGCCAACCGGAGCGCGCCACGTCACTCCGCCGCCGCCCGGACCGCGCCGGCCCGCCGGGCCCGTGGCCGGCCCCCCCTCGGCCCGCTCCTCCGCGCCTGCCCCGCCGCCGGCCGCCGCCGCCTCCGCGCCGGCCGGCCCGCCGCCGCCATCGCCACCGGCCGCCGCCGCCACGAGCTCCCCCGCCGGCCCGCGCGCTCGCCGCCGGCCGCCGGCCACCTCCCCCGCCGGCGCAGCCCCGCCGGCCTCGTCCCTCCGCCCGAGACCGCCGGCCTCTCCTCCCGCCGGCGAGTCCACTGCCCGAGCCGGCGAGCTCCTGTAGCGAGGCTTCGATCCAGATCTGGTTCTCTTTCCGCGAGCAATGATAGTTTTTCTTTATGTTGTTGTTTTTATGGATCTTTTGTTGTGTAAAAACATATATTTGTTATGCAAGTCGCCTGACTTGGGTCAGTCTACCATTTCAGGCGGTTGGATGAATATCCTACGTCTCCTAACCCTTCTTTCCTTCTTCCTCACCTCTTCTTCTTCCCCAACAGACCACCGCACGGGCCGTACGGATACTCCCCAACATGCGGTTGGATAAACATACTCTATGAACGAAAATTATGTGTCAGTGATAGGATGGCTGAGTTTGGTTTGTTCACATGCGACAACACGTGTTAGTGAGGGTGCGTTCCCTTGGTTGGGTTTGCGGCGTGCAGGAGCGACTGTGTGAGGGTGCGGTGCGACCGCGACGTGCAGGAGCGACCGTGTGAGGGTGCAGTGCGACCGCGACAGCCGTGCGCAAGTGTACCTCCTTCTCATTTTGAAAACTTTAGGCAAGCTTGGCAAAAATGTGTGGCGAAGTTTGGCAATGCAAGGCCTAGACCCAAACAGGATAAGTACGTACGTACTAGGAGTACTAGTGTTAAAAAAGAAAGGCGGGGTTTTCCTTCGCGGGATTTAATCGATACAAATCCTCGTTTCACGTGTCAATTAATGCGTATTTTTTTCTCCAAAGACCAAAGATCTAACCATCTCACTCCTCATCGCTTGATTAATGCAGCGCCATGCAAACCAACCTTCCCACTTCCGTATGCATGCAGGGGATATTAATGTCCTTGGTTGCTAACCCCATCAATTTTGCCTCGATTAGTGTTAGTGGCCCTTTGCAAATTGTAATTTTGATATACTGGCCTTGTGTACAAAAAAAATGGAGGTAGTAACTATATTTGACTTCCTTCCCCATTGCGGTGACGTCGATGATATCTTTTTTTGGGTGGTTTGGCGAAGTGCGTTCGACGGAGAACACCATTGAGGGAGACCATGGTAAGTCGTTCGCAAGTGCCGCCTGCAAGCCGAGACAACCGCCTTATTTGCATCCAGGAAGTCCTTTACTAGTACTACTAGGAGTACTAGTGCGGTGAGATGGTTTCTCGAAGAAGACGATGGAGAAGCGGAGTCAGCGAAGAGTGAAATGATGGTTGCTTCGTCCGTGCTTTTGTGATTTGACGCCTCACTGCTTTGTGATTTGTGATAGAAGGGACATGGGAGTAGACTCTGTGCTCTATACTGTACTACATGCGTCCAAGCATGGGAGAAAGAGGAGAGACGTTGCATTTTACTATTCCTTCAATCAATCAATCAGGGAGCTTTGGTTCCATCTTTTTGGCTTTGGCAACACCGTCCACAATGGTTCCCACGATGCCAAAAGCTATTTTCACATTTGGCTACACATTGTGGATGCCCTTAACCGTACCACTTGGTTTTGCTCCTGTGTGCTATCTATACAAATCTCAATTATATTGATCTAAAAAATTATAGAATCAAGAGTAGTAAAAAGGAGGTGATTTTGCCGCGCGGATGGCGGGGGAGGTTTCTTATTTGAGCAATGCTACATCCACGTAATGGTTTACGTAAAGTTACGAACTGATGTGATGTGGGACTATTTGATTGGATTAAAGGAGAGGATTAGGCCCACCCCACCTGAAAATCAGGGGGGCATATATAGATTAGATGGAAAGTATACGTAGCAGCTATGTAGCCCTTTCTAAGTCTAGGATTAGGCTTCTTATTTTTGGAGGACGTTGTCCTGGCGGTTTGCTAACATGCGGTCCCACGTGTCAGTGCTTTACCAAGCCGATCCGCGTCCCACATGAGGCAGAACAATGGCAGAAGCAACACGTGGTTAAGTTGAAGAAGATGAGGGAGAAGCGGATTCAGCAACGAGTGAAATGATGGTTGCTTCGTCCCTCCAACTTAACCACGGGAAAGGTGCAACTTGTGATTTGATGCCTCATTGCTCATTACTATGCCGGCGCCATGACTGGGGTGCTTCACCCCGGCTGCTCTGCACTGTATTCCGGTATGGCACGTGGACCCGGTAGCTTGAAGTCCCACATGTCGGCGAAAGGGACTAGAAGATTTATGAAAGCGAGCGCTCCACTCTTACGACGGAGGAGTAGACGACACGACGGCCCAGTGAACTGTCACTTGTAGTACTGTATAGTACTATAGTTTTGCTGTTTCGCACGATCCATCGATACAAACCCGATTAAACAGGAAAGGGCGGGATTTTTCCCGCGCGGTAGATGATACTGGCCATACATTTCAAAGGCAATTTTAATGTATGCAAACTGAATAATTATAAGTAACAATATGATATCTAGTAAAACTAAAAACACATGATTTATTGTGTTAGAGTGTAGTAGTAGTGCGGTATTGCATAGTTGTTAGATGAACATGCGAGAACGTGTAGAGATGTAGTTTTGGAGGGCCTACAGAGAGAAAAGCGTAATACGGTCACCGAACTTCAGAATAAGCTGATTACGGTCACTATATACGTTTTGCGGTGATTATACGGTCACTTGCTCATAGTTCAGCATCGGATTGCACTCTGTTAACCGGCCAAATAGTCTGCGTGGCGCCATGTTGACTAGCTAAATTGACCACGTTCCTTGTGGGTCCCACCTATCAGTTCGCATAGGCAAAAGGTCAGATAAACACAAATTTATGCAGGCGCGACAAGGCTCCAACCCGTGCGCGGGAATCACCTGGTTGTGTATGTGTTTGTCAGGGCCTGATGTGTGCGCATGCATGTGTAGGTTGAGCACTTGAGCGTGAGAGTGTGTGTTGGTCGTGTGGTGTACTGGTGTGTGCATGCATGCGTGCGTGTGAGTGTTGCGTGCGTGCGTGGCTGCGTGCGTACGTGTGAGTGTTGCGTGCGTGCGTTGGTGCATGGGTTTGTGTGAGTGTTGCGTGGATGCAGTTCGTGTGCATGCGTGCGTGTGTGTATAATCACCACACCAGCTCCTGTGTGTTAAAACAGACGGCTCAGCATACCAATACAAGGCCACCTTGTCCGCTGTGCCCGCGGTCATGACTTCAAACCACCGTCCAAATATATTTTTGTCGTTTGTTTTCATTCTTACTAGCAAGATGCCCGTGCATTGCACGTAACATCAAGATGCATTTGTATGGCTTGTTTATCTTGTGAGATAAAAGGATGAACGAGGGAAGGCCTTATTTGCAAATGTGGAGAGGTGTGTGGGTACCTTTTTGCAAAATTGCCATAGTTTCTTTCCTATCCGTCAGATATAAATCGGACGGCCCATATTGCAGGATGGCAGGCACACCGTCATCACCAACTCTATTTTTTATAAGAGTGTATTTTATGTATTTTATAAGAGTGTAGATGTAGAGTAGATACAAGTCGACAGGTGGGCACGATGGTAGTGAGATAATGTGATGCAACACTAGAGGTGCCACGTGGAGCGTTTAACTGGTCAACTAGTCATGTCATGAGCAAATACAGAGTTGTACGGTGAGCCCGTGACTGTATAATAACCACTAAACGTAAATGGTGACCGTAATGAGTGGATTCTGAAGTCCAGTGTATGTATCGTGCTTTTGCTTCAAATACAATGATCGTCATTGCATATATCGCGAGAGAAAGATGAAACATGCGTGAATTTTCTGGGGGCTTACTTTTAGAGGACCTGGAGATAGTTTTGTGTGCATACGTGAAAGGGGCGTACAGGGGGGGTATGCGATGGAGAGAGAGATGCTCTTCGTTTCTCTTTATTATGACTAACTTTGTATATAGTATAAAAATATACAAATTCACAGTGCGGAATAAATATCATTGTGGGCACCATGCAATGCAAATTAGCGTTCGTACTCCTCCATATAACTTTGTAATGTTGTATATATGTAGAAACTCTAAAATAATTTTTTGGCCACACTTTATTCAAAAGGAATGTTGTATGCGAAATAAACGTGAAGAGAGGGCTTTTTAGATCAATGGGGTACGTGATGTAACATGTGTGAATGTGTAGTTGATGCATTTGGCGGGGCCTAGAGAGGTATGTGTGTGTATTACGTATTCGAGAGAGGCATGGATAGAGGGGCCGACGGGGGGGGGGCGTGGGAGAGATAGGACGAGAAATGAGAGTGGTCTAGAGAGAGACGAATATGACGTCACGACAAGAGATTCCATTCCCTTCATGTGTATATGCAAGGGGGGAGGGAATAGAGGCACCAGGAGAAATTTTCTGTGTGTGTGGTGTTTGTGTTGGTATGTGTGGGCGTGAGAAGATAATGAGACGTGGGGGCAGAGGGTGTGTCACCGCGTGAGGTCCGGTGGGTCGAGGTGAGGCCCTTCGTTCGGTTCCGACCTGCGCCACATTGGTCGGCCCGTGACGCATTTAGGAAGACCCATGGATGACTAGTCGTACAATACAAAGATAGCAGAACTGTGAAGGACTCTATGTCCACTGACAAAGCCGGCTAGGATTTGTAACCCTAGGTTCTCGGACTAAGGTAACCCCTTTATCTCTGATATTACTATTCATCCAACCTAACTTTAAGGGGCATCCTACAGAATGCTCTGCTAGAATCATACTCGTCGATTAGGAAGAGAGGTGTGAGACAATGCGTGAGAGACAAGCGTAAAGATAATGTGCGTACATGAGACACGTAGGCAGGTCCATGTATATAGAAAGGGTCGATGAGGATTGTGCGTGTGTATGTTAGCGAGAGGAAGAGTGCTTGTGATAAAGGTTAGTGAAAACAGTTGTAAATGGTTATGAGAGGGAGGGAGGGTTATATCTAGAGCATGTGTGCGAGAAAGACACCTCGGGAGAGAGTGTGTGAGCATGTGTGAGAGACCACCGATGGAGAGTGAAACTACACGTAAAAGACTGCTCTACACATTGATTAAAGATATAAATTGTATCCAAATATTAGGATGGGATCATGATATTTGCAATTCGCGTAAGGAGCGGTCATTGATCCATCAGACATCTAGATTCTATCGAATTTGAGCATGTCTATGTTATTATTCGACACAATTGATCCACATAGTTAGTATTTTGAACTCCAGACCGCTTTAGCAATCGAATATAAACGTGAGTATAGTTCATGCTGTGTGTGTAAAGCACATTATACATACGAAAGTTACACAATGGACATTATAAATAGCTACCTATGAACTTGCATACATTTGAATTCAACTAAAGGTGGTTTAAAAAAATCGAATTCAACATGAAGTCCATTCAATTATTTGAATTTGATATCTTGGCATTTGTAAACCATACCTAAATTATGGGGGCACCAATCTTTGCTCTGATTTTGTACATAATAGCATATGTAGTCGTGTACAAAATAGATTCAAATTTAGCTCCTCCATTCCAAAATAATCGTAGTTATAGGATTTTCAAGTGTCAAAATTTCAAAAAGAAGCAGATAATTTAATGAGGTTTTCAAACATACAAGGTCAAATATAACGTTGTCTATTTAGGTCAATCCTCATAGTTCAAGAGTACTCTAAACGTGAATGCTTGTGTTTAAAAATTTCGAACGAAGCGCCAAAAGAGCCTCTACTCGCCCGAAACCGCGTGAGACCAATGTTTGGTAGTACAAGGAAATTACTTTTCTAATAACTCCGACCCGTGAAACCTACCGGCCCGACGTCCAAAGGTCTAAACCGGGGTAGGTTTGTAGCTTCATCTAGACGCCACGCAACCGCATCTGAAAAACATTCATACACAATGGCCGCCTAAGCACACATGCGCGCGGCCGAAATCGCTCCCGCCCACTATTTGGGACACCTGGGATTACCATCCTACCCCTGACCCGCAGTAGGTCCGAAATTTAAGAGGGGGGCAAAGTTTGTACTTTCCCCAAATTTCAAACAAGCGCGTCCCATCTTCTGTTCAAAAAAGCCAAAAACAAGCGCGTCCCAGACCGAAACATGGTTCCCCCCCACCCGTCTGATTCCCCATTCGTACTCCGTGGGCGCCAAAACTACCTCTCCACCAGCCGCGAAACCCCGGCGTCCTCCGTCCGCCACCCCATCCCACCCATCAACCGCCGCCCTCCTCCATCACGCCGGAGCCGATACCCCGACGTCGTCGTCCATCGCAACCTCAACCGCAACACCCTCCACGGCTAGTAGTTGAAGCCGAGGCCGAGCCATCCGTACCCGAGCTAGTTCAACCACGCCGTCCTGCGCCTCACCGCTGCCGCTCCAACTTCGCCACCCTCCACCGCACCGGAGCTGTTCCTGCTACGTCGTCCTTCGCCGCCTCAGATCTGCTTCCCCTCCGCCGACATACAGCCACGGCAACACAGTCAACAATTTGGCCATGGGTTCGTCCAAGCCTGCACCCTCCAGAACATCGGTTTCCCCGGTAAAAAGAAGAAGATCGGCGCGACATGTGGAGGTGACCACACCGGCAACCGAAAAAGGTACTCCTCTTCCCTTATTTGTGCAAATCTTACGTCTCTGCTTGCACGGTATTCATCCCACAGAAGACACTAGTTGACCGCTTCTTCTTGATACTAGATGTTCGTAGTAACTCGTGATGCACAAGGTTTCTCCTCATATAGTATTTCACCTTAGCTAGAGGTCCGTCGCCCCCCTGAATTTCAATTTCTGGCCAGTTGATTCCCAATTAACGGAAGCATTCCCCGGCGTAACAGGAGCTAGTACACCTATTACGCCGGGGAAGCAGCGCCTTGGTGTTTATCTTAGGGTCGTGTGCGGCCTAGAGCTACTGGCGCCCGATCTGGAGGTCGGCCGAGATTAAAGGGATGGCCTGGGGGCGCTGCCAAGCACGGCGGTGGTGTGAGGTCGATGGGAGGGCGGGGCGGCGGAGGCAGGGGTCTGGGCCGGTGGTCGCTGGCGGTTCGAGAAAGATCGTCAACAGTGACGGGCGGGAGGTAGACGAAGGCCATCTGCCCGTTCCTTATAGATCGAACGGTTCATTAAAAAAATCGACTGACCTATTTATTTTCAGTCGACTGTTATCTTAGATATGAACACATGTGGTGGTGTGCTGGAGGAGTACCTGCATTTCCTGTGCTCATATATTACAAAATCATACGGAGTAGAATCTAATTTTGTTTGCCATGCAATGTTGTAGAGCTATCAGATGTCTCCTGTCATTTATTTTTCAGCCACCTGCTATCTGCTACTTTTACAGTGCACTAGTTCTGCACACACTTCACCCTTACTCTCACTATTGTGTTTTTATGCAAGGGTATTTCAGACCTGCTGCCATGAGAGAATCCAAAAAGAAAAGAGAGAAGCCGCTCCAGCTTTGTGTGCGGTTAGGCAAGACACGTTACAGCGCTATAAAGGGTGCAGTGTCAGCAGATGGAGACGGTAAACGTAGCTCTGGAGTTGATGACCTCGTTCGCAATGAACCACCATCCCAGGTGCTTGCTTTAACTTCGTGGTGTCATATGTGGTTGCATGTTCCATATGGTGTCTAGCTTGTATTCGAAAGGCCGAAGTCGGTAAGATAAGGAAAGATATTTTTTTACATGAACCACCATCCCGTGAGCACCAGAAGACAAATAGCTAGTCAGGGCACTGGCCGAGCCAGTGACAAGCCCAGCAAAGATAGGCATCACCTGGAAGCCAACTAAAAAGCTGCGATGGTGGCGAAGCAGCCCGCCTCCCACCAGGCTCTCAGGTCCTAGATGATCATGCTCACCACTCCAGCCGGATGTCTATCTTGTATTGCTTCCAATCTGGTTAAATTGCATCTGCTTAGCTTACACATTATACCTTTGAATATGACATGCCTTTCTGTTTTTGGTACATACTAGTACATCTATGTATTAACCATGTTCTTACATCAAACTAATGTTCTTGTGTATCCCTCATCAATCACTTATGACGAGGCAGGCAGGCAAGGGGACTACTCCTCATTTAAAGAATGCAGCGTCAGCCTCCCGACATGATTCTCAAGAAACAGAAATGCTAGATGAAGATAGTGAACGTAGCTCTGTAGTTGATTACAGCATTTCCCCTACACTAGCATCGCAGGTGCTTGCTCTAACTTGGCAGCGTGATATGTGGTTGCATGTTGCATATGGTGTCTAGATTGTAATTCTTCCAATCTGGTTAAACTGCATGTGCTAGTCTGCTTAGCTTATACATTATACCTGTTAATGTGACATGCCTTCCTGTATTTAGTACATAGTACATCTGTCTATTAAGCATGTCCTTACATAAAACTATTGTTTTTTTGTATCCCGCATCAATCAACATGACGAGACACCTTTAGTATATGCAGTGCGATATTAGTTGCATCTTTCATATGATTTATAGCATGCGCTGCTTCTAATTTGTTGAAATTCCATTTATGATGGGACGCTTTTAACTTGGCAGAGTCATATTGGTTGCATCTTTCATGTGGTGTCTAGCTTGCATTGCTTCTTATTTGCTGGAATGGTTTCTGCTTAGTTTACACAAACAGTTGTGAACATGCCATGCCGTCCTGTTTTTCGTACATATTCCATCCTGGTATCATGTGTTTGCCTTACATCAAAGTAGTGATTGTCAGTATCATGCATGAATGAGTTCTGAAGAGAGAATTTTATTGCTTTTTCTTGTCGGTTTTACTTGACAATTCAAAATCAATAAAGCGAAGGAAGTTAGCAAGGCAGCGGATAAAGGTGCTCCTTCCGAACGGAGGGCCTCTACAGTTTCTACTCCTCCACACCCCCAAGATGATTTCCAAGACAACACATGCATAGACACTCAACAAAGCTGTGTTTATGATGAGCACGTCTCCCCTAGTGCAGCATCACCGGTGCTCCCTCTAACTTGGCACTGTTATATGTGGTTGCATGTTATGTGTGATGTCTAGCTTGTATTGCTTCTAATTTTGTTGAATTCCATCTGCTTACTTTACACATTATACTTGAATAAGACACGTGTTCCTGTTTCTAGAACATACAATATCTGTCTATCACACCATGTTCTTACATCAAATTACTACTGTTGTGTAACCTGCAACAATCACTTATCATAAGACACGTTTGACTTCGGAGTGTGATATAGGTTACATCTCACATTCTTTTCTAGCTTGTACTACTAATTTGTTGAAATGGCACTTATGACGAGACAGTTTTAACTTGGTAGAGTGATATTCGTTGCATCTTTCATATGGTGTCTAGCTTTCATTGCTTCTAATTTGTTGAAATGCCTTCTCCTTAGTTTACACATCATAAGCTGTGAATATGCAATGCTGTGAATATGCAATGGCACTAATGACGAGAGACCTCTAACATGGTAGTGTGATGTTGTTTGCATCTTGCATATGATTTATTTCTTGTACTGCTTCACATTTGTTTAAACGCCATTTATGATGAGACACTGTTAACTTGGCAGAGCGATATTTGTAGCATCTTTCATATGGTGTCTACCTTCCATTGCATTGCTTCTAATTTGGTGAAATGTCTTCTTCTTAGTTTACACATCATAGTTCTGGTTATCTCTTCCGTCCTGTTTTTCATACATATTACATCCTCCTATCATGTGGTTGTCTAACATCAAAGTTCAGTTCGTCTGCATCACGCATCAATTTGTTCTGAAGAACTAAATTGTTATTCGTTTTTCTTGTCGGCTTGACTTAACATGGCACAGAGAAAGAGGAAGAAACACAGAATGGCAGGGAATGAGAAGCGGATGAATCCTGCAGATTCTGCTGGTACTGATGGTGCAATAGAAGGTCAAAGTCCAGCGGAAAATTCTACAAACACGGCATCCCATGCTACACGAGTTGCAAAAAAAGCCAAACAGAAACAAATAGCTGCCACCAAACAAGCAGAGACAGCCCTAGTTCTTGCAACACCTACCACAGTACTACCAGCTGCACGACTTACTCGTGCGTCAACTGAGCTAGCAGCACGTTCCCAAGCTCCCTTGCCACCTGACACTACTTCCCAAGCACTCTTGACACAAGACGAGTTGGCAATATCAGATGAACCTTGTGAGCTTCAACAGCAAGAAGGTAGTTGCTGGAGTCAAGTTACAGTTGCATGCTTCTTTATATGTAGTCTCACAGTTTGATGTACACTAACACTTCCTATGTTCGTTGTTGGACTAGCACCTAGGCGCAAGAGGAAACAAACATCAGGGATAATGCTCGATAGGTTAACTAAATCTAGAGGAGGAAGAATGGAGATCCGTTTTGAGGCAGGTTTAAAAAGGCCACGTGATGCTACAGAGTCAGCCAAGTTAGTATCAGAGGCAGCGGTTGCCGTTAGGTGTCATGTACGTATCCTCCCAACATGGATTCAGTACAGGAATGACAAAGACGAAACCCAGTTCAACACCTTCCTCGACCATTTATCTGTAAGTATGGTTATGTATGGAAACTAGTAATATCGTCTTGCTCTGTCCCATACTTTCTAGGTTGCTGATAATGAGACTCCCATAATTTTCAACAGATGAGGTTCAAGTTGGATAGCCAAGATGATGCAACCAGACAAGCTTGCACCCATGTTTTCAAGTCTGCTCTGCGACAGTATCGGTATAACTTGAGGAAAACTCACTTTGAAGGCAAGGCTAACAGTGAACTTTCCCAAACATCTCCAGTGGAAAATATATCGGATGAAGACTGGAGGGGCCTTGTTAAACACTGGTCTGATCCGAAGTATCAGGTACATTATATATATGTGATCAGATCACATGTTGAAGTCCTATTTACGCATGTGCCACACAAATCTATCTTCTTGTAGGTGAACTGTTCAAAGAACAAGGCCAACCGTACGAAAGTGAAATTCCAACAGACGACAGGATCTCGTAGCTATATTGCACACTGCGAGGCTCTTGTAATTAGCTTGCTGTTTCACTCTTTTCGCTGTACCATATTATCAGATCTATATTGACTTGTTCGAAATGCAGAGGAAAGCCCGCAAGGACCAAAAAGTACCTGAACCAAATGCTGTGGAAATCTTCAAGGACTGTCACACCAGCAAGAAGAAGGGCATGACTACACCAGTCAAAGCCGCTGTTGTAAGTCCTTAATCCTCATGCCTTTTAACTACTACTTACTCTGACTTGTGCCTTGAACTGCATGGTTTGCAGCCAATGTCTATTACTCTTTTCAATTTTATACACAATTGTCTTAGCGTATCATTGCACCTTACAAGGTTTAAAAGAGAGGAGTGATGTTCCTTTGATCTTGACCCGTAATCTAGTTCCGTGCTGGACTTGCCCACACAACGTTACAATTGCATGTTTGTCTGTTCTCAGTTGTTTTGTGATATGAATGATGTCATACTATGCTTACCGTATTATAAACTTCGTCTCTTTATCCTTAGCCCTCAATACAATGTGAAGAAATAGACAATACATTAGCGATGGTACATGGTCATATGTTTGGAACCTGGTTTTATTATGTACTTTGCAATAAAATACAACTAATATTTTACATGGGTTCACCAGAATAAGTTCTGTATATAGACCAAAGCTATTTTGTTTGGTTTTGCTGCCTCCTTAATATCTTCTGTTCTGGTACTACTAATGTAAAACCTCAACTTTTCAGCAAGCTATGGAAAAAATGGTGGAACCGCCACCTTCTGAAGGTGGCGAGGCAACTATAACCGCAATGTCAGCTCTTGCTGCAGTGGGTCAGTACCTGTCCACTAACAGTGCCAAAAGCACGTTCCTGCGTAATACTGGGTTGGTTGTTAAGGCAATATCGTCCAAACTGCCTCATGATCAAGATATGCAAGCTCAAAGCAATGTTGTATCTGCGCTCCAGACACAAGTCCATTCCCTAACAGAGACCCTTTGTGAAACAAGGAGAAACATTGCTCAATGTCGTCAAGATATGCATGGTTTTGAAACCAGACTATCAGACATTTGCTATGTTGTTCAGGAGCCTAGGGGAAATGAAGGCGAGGGTTATGGTGCTCCATCGGACAATACAGCATGAAAACGTAACAGTCAGGTCAAATGAACTGAGCTTCTGAACTTCTGGTGGTGCATTTATCTGCTAGACTGTTAAGTTTTATGCCAACCTTCCTTTTGTTATATAGTTGTAATTTGTTTTGGTGCGATACAAAATTTATTCTTAACGTGCAGCCACCGGCTGAAGAAAACATCAAGCCATTTTTGTATAGTGTAGGGTGTTCCCTATATTTGCACTGGTGGCGATCTTTGATGCCGAGTGGATGTAATCTATGCAATCGCCTTAATAGCCTAGCGTTAGTTTCGGCCTTATTTATTTCCTAGTCTTCTTTTTCCCTGGTTTGCTAGTGGCCGCAACTACCATGGGCCATATACGGGCCGTAGGATCCATGGGTCTCCTACGGGCCGTCGATAAATGGGTCTACATGGGCCGTAATCGGGCGTAATTGGTATCGGCCCAACACGGTAACAGGCCGTAGGACAGCAAAGGCTTAATTCTGTCACACGCATAACGGGTCGTTAATGGGCCAGAATATAGGACGGGCTGGAAACGGCGCAACAAGTTAACAGGCCAGAAACGGGTCGACTCTTGCCATGGGCCGAATTTGGCCCATTAGGGTAACAAGCCAGTAATGGGCCGACACTTGCCATGGGCCGAATTTGGCCCATTAGGGGAACAGGCCAGTAACGGGCCGACTCTTGCCATGGGCCGAATTTGGCCCATTAGGCGAACATGCCAGTAACGGGACGAAAGTAATCTAGGGCCGAAAAGGAGCCCAAGAACGTATGGGCCGTCAATAGGCCGAAAGCTAACACGGGCTGGAAACGGCCCATGTAAATCATGGGCCGTTAACGGGTATAAAGAAAATTACTGTTCATTATGGGCTAGAGTCACCGTGGGCCTGTAAAGGGCCGAAAGATACGAAGGCCTCATATGGGCTGAAAGACGTCGTGGGCCATACATGGGCCGAAAGTGAAATGGGCTGGTGTTATATTCGACGGCCCACATGACGTTGTTGGGCCGATTTCCTTTAGGGCCTAACGGGCCGTGAGTTAACGGGTCGTAAAATGGGCTATTTGCGAAGAGACCGTTAACAGGCTTTTCATGGGCCAGCCCGTTAACTTTTGACCAAGTCAAACGGGCCGGCTTTGTAAGCTAAATGGGCCAGTGGTGGGCCGTGGCACGTGTCGACATATCATAGGCGCCTATCTGACCCACTGACGAGCTGACACGTGTTTCGTCCGGCCAATAAGAATTTTACACGTGGAAATTTGCCATTGGTCGGGGCTGTTAACGGGTTATCGGATCCAAAACCCGACCCGATATCTTAACAGCGTTCCGTTACGGTGGATGCCACATGTCGGTCACCCTTGACGAAAGCACTTCTGTGACGTGCGATTTACCGTCATAAGTGGACGCTTCCGTGATGATAATTTTGGTAATGTCATGGAACACTTCTACGACAGCACAGGTATGACTATCTTGATTCTGTCATAAAATCGTCATGGATGTACATGCATGAAAAAAAACGCGACCTACTGTGACAAACACGTATCATCACGGAAGTGTATTTTTTTGTCGTGCCTCCAGCGACCCCGTCAGGTGGACGGCCCCGCTCGATTCTTGGACCGCCTCCGGGCTTCGGCAGTCCTCCCGCTGTGGGACGAGCTGCGACTCGCGCCCCCATGACGTCCTCACCGACCCCGTCAGGGGCCTCAGCATCGCCCGCCTTGCCGGCATCTTCGCCAGCAGCCGTTGCTTCGCCGGCCACCCCGTCGCCGGCTGTCTCGACCGGCCCCGCCGCCTCGAGTGCCTCGGGTGACGCCCCTGCCTCGCCCGCCCCCTACGCCGCGGGCATGGGCGCTTCGGCGGCCTCGGGTGCCACTTCTTCACCGGCCATCTCGCCGGCTGCTTCGCCGACCGCCTCGCCGACCGCCTCGCCGGTCGCCGAGTTGCCATCTCGCCCCGTCACTCGGGCTCGAGCCGGCGTTCATCGCCCGAGTCTACGGTACTCCAGCGACGAGTATCTTCTCACCGCCTCCACCACTGAGCCGTCACCGATCCCTGCGTTCGCTCGCGCAGCCCTTCGTGATCCTCACTGGCTTGCCGCGATGCAGGAAGAGTTCGACGCTCTTCAGCGGAACCGTACCTGGACATTGGTTCCTCGGCCTTCTCGCACCAACGTCATCAGCGGCAAGTGGGTCTTTCGCCATAAGACCCGCTCGGATGGTACACTTGAGCACTACAAGGCTCGTTGGGTGGTCCGTGGTTTTCGACAGCGTGCTGGAGTCGACTTCACTGAGACGTTTGCCCCGGTTGTCAAACCGGGCACGATCCGCACAGTTCTCCAGCTGGTAGTTTCCCGAGGCTGGCCGGTTCATCAGATGGATGTCTCCAACGCCTTCCTTCACGGCCATCTTGAGGAGCAGGTTTACTGTGAGCAACCGACCGGTTTCGTCGCCGCATCTCTTCCTGGGCATGTGTGTTTGCTGTCCCGGTCTCTCTACGGGCTCAAGCAAGCACCTCGCGCCTGGTACCAGCGTATCGCCGGGTTCCTTCGGACACTGGGCTTCAGTGTCACTCGCTCGGATGCCTCGTTGTTCGTCTATCACCGCGGCGACACGACTGCATATTTGCTCCTCTATGTCGACGACATCATCCTGACAGCCACCTCCGCAGCCCTTCTTCAGCAGATTACTCTCCGGCTGCGTGATGAGTTTGCCATCAAGGACCTGGGCGCTCTACATTATTTCCTTGGCATTGAGGTCGTTCGGCGACCCGACGGCTTCTTTCTTCATCAACAGAAGTATGCGCACGAGCTACTTGAGCGTGCCGGCATGCTCAACTGTCACCCTGTTGCTACTCCTATTGACACGAAGGCCAAGGTTTCTGCTCTCGAGGGCTCTCCCGCGTCGGATGCTCCGTTCTATCGGTCCATTGTTGGTGCTCTTCAGTATCTGACTCTCACCCGGCCGGATTTACAGTATGCTGTTCAGCAGGTGTGTCTGCATATGCACGCCCCTCGTGACTCTCATTGGACGCTCATGAAGCGGATTCTTCGTTACATCCGCGGCACGCTGGCTCTTGGGCTTACTCTCACGGCGTCCACTTCTCTGGAGATGGTGGCCTACTCCGACGCGGACTGGGCCGGCTACCCCGACACCCGACGGTCCACCTCTGGCTACTGCGTTTACCTCGGTCCTTCACTCGTCTCGTGGTCGTCCAAGCGACAACCTACGGTTTCGTGCTCTAGCGCGGAGGCTGAGTACCGAGCTGTGGCTAACGCCGTCGCCGAGTGCACCTGGCTACGACAGTTACTTCAGGAGTTGCACCATGACGTCTCCCAGGCTATGGTTGTCTACTGTGACAACGTTTCTGCGGTGTACCTTTCCGCCAACCCCGTTCATCATCGTCGGACTAAGCACATTGAGCTAGACATTCACTTTGTGCGCGAGCAGGTGGCTCTTGGACGTATTCGGGTCCTTCATGTTCCAAGTGCACAACAGTTCGCCAATGTGATGACTAAGGGACTGCCGACTTCCACCTTCGAGGAGTTCCGTTCCAGTCTCTGCGTCTCCGGCGCCGCTTCGACTGGGGGGGGGGGTGTTGAATATATTGTGTACGTGCATATTGCGTCTTGGGCCCACCTCCTAGTTCCTCTGTATAGTTGAGATTGTGGCCCCCTTCTGTACTCATATATACGTGCCTGGTGCACCGATTAATATTGTGTTTGCACAGCCTATTCTTTCCCTTCTACACCACTTGCAGATTAATTATCACTAAGAAAACCTTCCAGAAGAATTTATCTTCTTTGATTTGTCCGATCATTCCTCAATTCAAGAGAGACGTCACGTTTGTGATTGATTTTGTCAGGATTGGAGTCGGCACATGTTTAGAGCGTCCGAATTTATTAAGCGAAAACAATCGCTATTGTTACTCATTTTCTCGTAGAAACACAAGAACATGCACGTATTTCTTTTTCCTTAATTTTTGCCTAATGATTGTGTCCGGCTGACCGGCAGAAGCAAAGCGCTAGTCGCGCGCGTACGTACAATCAATTGTTAGAGTTGTGTCGAATATTATATATAAAGGTAGGTTACAGTGCGGCCTCGGCCTAAGTCTATTTTAAACTTAAACTCGTAGAGGTAGTCGGAATTGAACCCTCAACTTTAAATCCCTGAAATCGGCACTATGTATTCATCAATCTCGGTCAATTCCAACCCTAAACCGACCCTACACTATTTGTTGCATCGGGAAAAAGACAATCCCGACCAGAAACAATCGTTTTTGTCATTGACTCTACGGGCCTACACGTCATATTCATCTTCCCCGCCTCCATACATCTAGCGGTGTGCCACTTGGCCTCAAAACGCCCCGCAGCCGTCTTCTATTTCTGGTGTGCACCCCACCGCGAGAGGATGACCAGCTCAAGGATGACCACTAAGCGTCCTCGAGGGCCCTCCAGAGCGCCACTGCCGGGGTGTCCCTCCTCAGCGCGTGCATGGTGTGTCTACCTCGCTGCTCGACAAGCGTTCAGGCATACCCAATAGGTAAACGTTTGTGGCCGGGGCGCCAGTCGAAGCTTCGGCCGGTCGCATCCACACGCACGCAGCCACTAGCGATTCAGATCGCGACACGTAAGGAGTGGACCCACACATTAACAAATCTCGTGCCTTATCTCTTTTTCTTCGTTCTCCTCACCCGCTCGTTCCTTTTCTTCTCTTTTTCTCCCACCTCACGAAGCCGCCCGTGATTCATGGTCGCGCCAGTCGCTCCCTTTCCCCTACCTTCTCCGCTCGCTCCCTTTCTCCTACCTCCTCCCATCACCTACCTTTTTTCCATCCTTCTCCACACGAAAAGGCGCGGGGTGGCCATGAATGGTTCCCTTGAGCAAGCTGCAACCCAACAACGGTCGTGCTCGAACTGGCGACAGAAAAAGCTGCAACAGGTCGATGGCGGGAGCGCGGCTACCTCTGACGGTGAGTTGCAAGCAAACGGTGACGACGATATTTGCTGCCACCGCCGTCAGATTTTGCTACAACCAGCGAGGATTTTTGCTACGTTCATCCATGGTCGAGTTGCGACCTTGCGATGGTGACGGCGATTTTTTTGTTGCAACCGTCATGGTTTTTTGCTATGTCCAGCGAACTTTTTTTGCTATGTCCATTCATGGCAGAGCTGCAACCCATCATGGCGGGGACGATGATTTTTGCTGCAACCGTCCTCGATTTTTGCTACAACCGCGTCCTAAAAAGCTACATCTAGTATGTTAAAAAGCTTCAACACCACACATGGAAGCTGGGGCGGCCATAGCGCAACCGCAAAATGCTGCAACCGACAGCTGAAAATGCTACATCCGGCACCAAAAAGCTTCAAGGGGTAAACAAGAACTTCAACCGGCATTACCGGCAGCTACCACCGGCGGAAACCATGTTGCGACGGTAACGACGCCGTCGTTTCTGCTGCAACTGCAACTATGGATGCTGGAACCAGCAAACATGGCTGCTGCTACCGGCGATGGCGTCTTGTTTTCACTGGATATGTGTTGGACGGTGCTTTGCTATGACCGGCGGCTGGATTTTTTGCTACAATTGGCAAGATTTTTTTTTGCTGGAACCACCACCTGCAGATGTTGGAGATGACATTGGGAGGACGGGGTGATGCAACCGGCAACCACCGGCGCCGGAGCAGACACGCCGCCTCGTCGTCGAATTTTGCTACGGAGGCGACAATGATTTTTGTTGCAACCGTAGTTGGCATTTGCTTCGACCGGCGACAGAAATTGCTGCGGCGGTGATGGTAAGACTTTGAGACCAGGGGCTACAGAAGGCGGCAAGCGCGGGCAGCAAAGCGCAAGCACAGGGTGGCGTAGGGTGGCCGACAAGTGCAGGTGACCGGGGACGAGGGCACGGTGGCTGGGGGCAAGCACGGCGGCCTTGTTTTCCCATGGGGATTTCCTCGTACCAAAGGTGTACGCGAGGATGACGAAGGAGATCGACTCAGATCTGACGGCAGTTACCCTTGACATTGAACGGTTGGGGGCAATCCGGTCGAAAGTTGGGCCGGCGCGCCGGCGCCCAGCAGTGGGCTACCCAATACACCCCCTTCTTGAGCTTCTCTACTCTCGTATGTGCTTCTGCCACCTGGTGAGCTCAAGGCCCGTCGACCTCGTCGTCCTCCACGATGCTCCCCTCGGTGCCCACTTCCATGGCTCGATCTGGCATTTGGTCGAGCATCTTGTGTGCACACGCCTTGGTGTGCCGGAGCTGATGGTGATGCGGAGGACGGCGAAAACATCACGACTAACAACGCAAAGATCCGTCAAGCGCGCCCAAGCCAATGGCCTGACGTGGAGGACGGCAGCGCGTAGCAGCACGCCCAGCAAACCTCGAGCACCGCCTCGCCCCGCGCACAGGAGGCGTGGAAGTAGGCGTCGTGCACGTCGGCGTCGCACGCGCCGCGGAGGAAGACCACGTCAGCCTCGCATTGTATGTCCGCCCACACTGAGCACGCTTCTTGGGCCTCCATGGAGTTCGCATGGCCGGCCCTCGCCATGTTGAGGTCATCCGTCAATGTGATGAATTGATTAGAGTCTGGTTTCACCGCGTGTCATGAGCTGGCTTACTGCATTTGTTCGTACACATCCCTGCCGAATATAGTGCTTTCCAATGAACTGATAGGAGATATGTAGATCGATTTACCGGTGAGACGCAAGTACACAGCTACGCAACTACCAGCCAGATTGGTTGTTCCGGCTAGATGCGTACGCAAACACAAGGAATTTTCTCAAGATAATATGAGGAGGGGATCAATCCATTTGGCTGGGAGAGAACAAGGAAGAACACGAATATGACTTGTGGACCGTGTCGTCAATGAGAGTAGCAAATGAACCTCGTCGGGATTGTTCTTTCCCTGGTGCGCCAAACAGACCTAAGGTTAGGGTTGACCGGGATTAGAAAGTATAGGGTATCGATTTCAGGAATTGAGAGTTCGAGATTTGATCCGGACGAGCCATACGAATTCAAGGTCTAAAATAGACTTCACTCGGCGCAGGCGCAAGGCAGCACGACCCGCATGCGGGAGCAGCCATGGCCCGTGTCAAGGGTTGGGCCACTGGTGATATAGGTGTAGGCGTGATGTCTAGAAGCCTAAGGCGGAGCAAAGGAGGCTGATGTTTTGAGCATTGCTGTAGAAGCCGAAGGAATCAAAGGCAGCGTGAGATTTGTTTGGACAAATAAAAGGGAGTAGTCTGCACCTGGTGGTGGTATTTACGTGGCATGGATAGCAACATGAAAGGCAATGACATTGGGAGTTGTGAGGCACATGCTTGGTGAACCACGAGGTTACCCGGAAGTTATTCTCTTTTGGATGTGTTGCTAATTGCACGTGTGTTTTCTGTCGGTTTGCTGGCAGGTCTACGACGTGCACATAAGGTTCGTGGAGCCTGGAGTGCGTGTACAGGGATCATGCAAACATAGGGCATCAATCAATGCACGGAGATGTGTGGGCGGACATGACGCAGGGTGGAGCATGGTTGCAGTCGGGTTAGTTCGGCTGGTTCGGACTGGACAGTGTGATGGATCGACAGGGATGTTGGTCAAAGCAGAAGACGGCGGTGATTTCAACGACGACAACATAGGAGCGTGATGCTGATGGTGGTCGACTTCTAGGGCATGGAAACACGTGGTGCAGGCCTGAGGGCTTGTGCGGCTTCGACAAGACTATGACGTAGGGTTGATTCAAGGCAGTGCGCACATGAGAGCTTGAAGTCGACGGGGCGCGAGGGTGGATTGATCATCTGCCATGCAATCATGTTGAAGGTGGAGCTAGATTGAGGGACTACGGTGTAAGGATCCAGAGAATCGAAGCCTATTCAGCGGGGAAAAGTAAGGGACACGTAATTCGGACTGGAGCCCAGTGGTTTGATGGAAGTGTGAAACTCATCATCGGTCGGTGATGATCGGTGGAACTCTGCAGTGGGGGTTGAGTGGTGTGGGTTCACGGCCCTTGAGACTCAACCGGGACAGCGGATGCTCGATGCGGTAATAGCGGCGAGGCGTGCGGTAGCACGGGCCATGGAGACGGGCCATGGCTCTGGTGGTCATACATGTGGTGAGACAACTGCGAATTTGACTCAGGATGACTACAAGCAATGGTGAAATTCCTTCAAGTTTCAAACAAGCGGTCAAGAAAGGAGCGGTGATGTTGAGTTCAGGTAACTCTTATGTGTGACACCCAATATGTGAGTTGTTCACTTTCATGCAGGTTAGTGATCAGTGTGTGATGGCATTGGACGGATACTCTGAAAGTTGGGAGCACAAACTAGAGTAACAAGGAACTTAATTTTGCTCGAGAGTTGTCTGTGGTCAAGAAAATAAGGGACTACAAGTTACATGTGGAGTCACATGGAGTCTTTGGAGTAGCAGCGGTGCTCATGGAATAAGCTCAAGTCCAATGTATAGGGAAGTTTGATGCATTTACGAACTCAAGGTGGTGGAGAATATTTGCCAAGGTGGAGTTTGTTAGAGTTGTGTCGAATACTTGGTACAAGGTAGGTTATAGTTGGACTCTGAGTAGTATTGTGTTTAGATAGGATATGGAGTCATGCCCTAGTAGGACACCTGTATCCTAGGCCTCTCATATATAGCGAGGGTAGACACACGATGTAACCTATGCCAACATAATAGCACATGTACGCAGGGGAGCCGGTGGCCGGCGCCCGAGTGGCCGGTGTGCAGTATTGTGACGGTGTCACGAGGAGGAGCGCCTGTAGTCAGGCCCCGGGGATGTAGCCATATCGGTGAACCTCGTTAACAAATCTCGGTGTCATACTCGTGTGATTGCTTGGTTCTCGGATGATCGACGGAGTGCCTCAGATTTATTCTAACATCAATACCAATCCAACGCCCGTCCATGTGCTTGTTGTGGGTGTCGGTGTCAAAACCGGCCGATCTCGGGTAGGGGGTCCCGAACTGTGCGTCTGAGGATCGAAGGTAACAGGAGACAAAGGGGACACGATGTTTACCCAGGTTCGGGCCCTCTTGATGGAGGTAATACCCTACTTCCTGCTTGATTGACTTTGATGAGTATAGGGGTTACAAGAGCTGATCTACCTCGAGATCATAATGGCTAAACCCTAGATGTCTAGCCTGTATGATTATCTTGGCCTCTATGGACTAAACCCCCCGGTTTATATAGACACCGAAGGGGCCTAGGGTTGTACAGAGTCGGTTTACAGAGAAAGGAAACTACACATCCGGACGCCAAGCTTGCCATCCACGCCAAAGAGAGTCCCATCTGGACACGGGGGCAGGCCTTCTATCTTGTATCTTCACGGCCCATCAGTTCGGCCCATATCAAATTGCCCGGACACCCGAGGACCCCTTAGTCCAGGACTCCCTCGGTAGCCCCTGAACCAGTCTTCAATGACGATGTGTTCGGCATGTAGATTGTCTTCGGAATTGCAAGGCGGGTTCCTTCTCCGCATACAAAGCAGTCTTCTGAACAAGAGAACTATACCCGACTCTGTACAATAGTCACAACCCTCAACCACAAGGATACAATACTTAATAAGGTATACCCAACGACGGACCTTTCGGTGAAACGTCGCATCTGGCCTCTTTATTATTTTGAGCCATGTTTTGGCCTCCCGCTTCATGTTTCGAGACGCAACCACTATTGACACGTCTTGTCAAAGCAGAGATCGTGCCCCCTTATTGCGGGATTCTCATCAATACGGGTGAAAGGATCGATATAGTTGACTAGAGGGGGGGGGGGTGAATAGGCAACTAACAATTTTTAGCTTTTCTTTACCAATTTAAACTTTGCATCAAAGTAGGTTGTCTAGATATGCAACTAGGTGAGCAACCTATGTGATGCAACGACAACAAGTACACAAGCAAGCAAGGAATGCAACACAAAGTAAGCTTGCACGAGTAAAGGTGAGATAACCAAGAGTGGAGCCGGTGAAGACGAGGATGTGTTACCGAAGTTACTTCCCTTTGAGAGGAAGTACGTCTCCGTTGGAGCGGTGCGGAGGCACAATGCTCCCCAAGAAGCCACTAGGGCCACCGTATTCTCCTCACGCCCTCACACAATGCGAGATGCCGTGATTCCACTATTGTTGCCCTTGGAGGCAGTGTCCGAACCTTTACAAACAAGGTTGGGGAAATCTCCACAACTTAATTGGAGGCTCCCAACGACACCACGAAGCTTCACCACAATGGAATATGGCTCCGCGGTGACCTCAACCGTCTAGGGTGCTCAAACACCCAAGAGTAACAAGATCCGCAAGGGATTTGTGGGGGGAATCAAATTTCCCTTGGTGGAAGTGTAGATCGGGGCCATCTCAACCAATCCCTAGAGAATCAACAAGTTTGATTGGCTAGGGAGAGAGATCGGGCAAAAATGGAGCTTAGAGCAACAATGGAGCTTAGGGATAGAAGAGGTAGTCAACTCGGAGAAGAAGACTCCCCTTATATAGTGATAGGACAAATCCAACCGTTATCCACTTACCCAGCCTGTGACGAGCGATACTACTGCACCAGACAAGCGGTACTACCGCTAGCACGACAGGAGCTAGACCAACCCTGTTGCGTTGAAGCAGAGAGCAGTATAACCGCCAGAGTGGTACTACCTCTCGCCCTTGCGGTACTACCGCAAGGCAGGGTTTGTCTAGGCTGGGAAGGCACAGACATATAAAAATACATCCGTGGCTACTTCCGCTGAGTTTCGACCTGTGCAAAAATCTAACGAGGTACAACCGCAAACCTGGAGGGGTACTACCACGTAGGGCGCGGATGTAATCCGTCCCTAATTCCGCTCGTGCTGTTGTGCCTGGCCCGAGGCCACGGTACTACCGCGCCCTGGGAGCAGTGTTGGGTTCTATGGTAGGGTGCGTCGACTGCAAATTAAAAAAAATTCCTACGCGCAGAACAACCAAGAACATGCTACGGAAGATGGATCACAGTTCATTACCACTACAAGCGCAGTGCCGTGCATCAGAAGAAGAGTTGTGGCAGCGTGTTCGCGTGGTGTCTCCAGCTCGTCCGATCTCCTTCGAACAACCGGTCATCGGTTCCCACGTACAGTTTCGCTGGAGCGGCGCAAGTGCACCGCCTCTAACGGTATCCGCGCATGCAGGATGAACCTCTTGCGACAGACTGCTAGGTCCGATCACACAACCGGCAGCGAGTGGAGGTGTCTATTCGCAACACATGCAAACCCTAGTGATAGCGCCGAAGCGATCAACTACATGAGTGCGCTGCACCCCAACTTTATATAGGCGTCCGTCATGGGCTCAACACTTGGGCCTCGCACGGACCCTAAAGCCCATAAGTCTACTCGGCCACAATCCGGATACAGCTCGGATCACATCCGACCAGTGTCCTCGGATCCGACCTCGTAGGTTCCTTCCCTTAAGCGCACGACCCCTTAGGTTCAAGCCGGCTTGGTCGCAGTTCAGATCCCCTCTGAACTGCACAGTTGGTAGCGGCCCCTAGCAAGGCATGCCGAACACCAAGCAGACTATGAAGCTGGTTAGGCGAACCTGTACATCACACTTCCATTCCTTTTGACACACGATATATGTTGTCGAGCTCAAGGCGAGTCTGTCATCCTTGTGCTAGCCTGACCTCTTTCTCGTTCCAGTGATGCCGACCACAAACCGGATTATCTCATAATCCTTGTCGCATGGCCATGCTTATCCTGGTCGGATCACACGAGGGGCCCAGAGTATATCTCCCCTGATCGGAGGGGCAAATCTCATCTTGCTCGACCATATCTCGCAGCATGGGTCTGGACATGCCTGAAACCTACCTTTGTAACTACCCAGTCACGGAGTAGCGTTTGGTTGGCCCAAAGCAAGTCTGTCACCATCCCGAGTACATGTGCCAGCTCAGGTCTTAGGACATAGAACGTATGCTGTACTAGAGACTCACAGATGACATATCGCTGCGTCTCATAGTTGGGTCTGTCCGACTCGAACCTTATCTCGACTCAGATCCGACTACGTCGAATCTGACCAGATCCTTCCAAGTCCATATTATCCGGTTAGCATCCAATGCCCCATGGCTAGTGAGACCAAGCCATCGACCGTGTCATATGCTAGTCTAGTTGGTTGCGCGTCCACACAACCCTTTCGACTAGGGACCTTTTAGGACAGTCATCATACAATGCATAGTCCCACAAACAAGTCACGTACTTGCTGATACACATCATTGATAATGTCCAAGGACTATCTTTATTCATAAACACATAGGAAATATCATCATACATGATTGCCTCTAGGGCATATCTCCAACAGTCTCCCACTTGCACTAGAGTCAATCAAATAGACATCGAATGCCCATAGCTCTAACGTGCCCCTCATGCTTGGGTTGTGGAAGCGGCTTAGTCAACGGATCTGCAACATTTGCATCCGTGTGAATTTTGCATAACTCTACATCACCATTCTTTACGATCTTTCGTATCAGGTGATATTTCCGATCTATGTGTCTGACCTTGTGGTGATTCCTCGGCTCCTTGGCTTGTGCGATGGCACCAGAATTATCACAATAAAGGTCCAACGGTTTTACCGAGGCTGGGAAAATACCAAGATCATCCAGAAAATGCCGGATCCAAACACCTTCCTTTGTAGCTTCACAAGCCGCAATGTATTCGGCTTCTGTGGTAGAATCGGCCACCGTATCTTGCTTGGAACTCATCCAACTCACTGCTCCTCCGTTCATGACGTACACGAATCCGGACTGTGATCGACAATCATCTCTGTCGGTTTGGAAACTAGCATCGGCGTAACCCTTTACGACGAGCTTTTCCTCACCTCCATAAACTAGGAACATCTCTTTAGTCCTTTTCAGGTACTTCAAAATAGTCTTTACCGCTGCCCAGTGACTCTCACCTGGGTTGGCCTGGTATCTGCTTGTTAGGCTTATTGCAAAAGCAACATCAGGCCTTGTACATATCATGGCATACATGATGGATCCGATTGCCAAGGCATACGGAATCCTACTCATCCTGCTTCGCTCATCAGATGTCGAAGGACTCTGAGTCTCGCTTAGCCTTATACCATGTGAGAGTGGCAATAACCCTTTCTTCGCCTCACTCATGTTGAACCGCTTCAACACTTTATCCATGTACGTGCTCTGGCTTAAGCCAAGCAGCCTTCTCAATCTATCTCTATAGATCTTAACGCCTAAAATATACACTGCTTCACCAAGGTCTTTCATCGAAAACTTGCCATTCAATGACTCCTTGACCGAGTTCAGCATCGAAACATCGTTCCGGATCAACAATATGTCATCCACATACAAGATCAGAAACACTATCGAGCTCCCACTTAACTTCTTGTATAAACAAGCCTCCTCTTTGCTTTTGATGAAACCGAGACCAGTGACGACCTCATCAAAACGAATGTTCCAACTCCGAGATGCTTGCCTCAACCCATAAATGGATCTCTTGAGCTTGCATACCTTACTAGTGCTAGTCGGATCGACAAAACCCTCGGGCTGTATCATATACACGTCCTCGGTTAAATTTTCGTGATGGAAAGCCGTCTTGACATCCATCTGCCATATCTCGTAATCGAAATATGCAGTTATAGCCAGTACGATCCTCACTGACTTCAGCATCGCTACCGACGAGTATGTCTCGACGTAGTCAATTCCTTGAACTTGTCCATAACCCTTAGCGACAAGCCGAGCTTTGTGGATCTGAACATTTCCATCCACATTGGTTTTCTTCTTAAAGACCCATTTGCAACCAATGGCTTTTACGCCAGGCGGCGGTCAACCAAGTCCCAGACTTGATTCTCATCCATGGACTTTAACTCGGATCTCATGGCCTCCAGCCATGCCTCGGAATCTGGGCTCACCATCGCTTCCGCATACGTGGCCGGCTCGTCGCTTTCTAGCAACAATACATCACGCACTCTGCGCAATCTTTCCGACCTCCGTGGTTCCGGTGCCGCTTCCACTACGGGTTCCCTAACTGACTCCGGTATGATCTCATCACCAGGCGAGCCGTCCCCGAGTGGTCCTCAAATTTCTTCGAGTCGAACCGTCCTCCCACTAGCCTCCCGACTGAGAAACTCTGTCTCAAGGAAAACCCTGTTCCGAGCAACAAACACTTTGTTCTCTTCCCGGTTGTAGAAGCTATATCCCAAGGTTTCCCTCGGATATCCCACGAATATGCATTTATCCGACTTGGGTGTAAGCTTGTCTGACATAAGTCGCTTGACAAATGCTTCACAACCCCAAATCTTTAGAAAAGACAAACTGGGAGTCATCCCGGTCCACATCTCATGTGGTGTCTTGTCTATGGATTTTGATGGTACCCTGTTAAGTGTGAAAGTTGCAGTTTCTAGAGCGTATCCCCAGAGTGACAAGGATAAATCCGATTTGCTCATCATTGATCAAACCATGTCCAACAAGGTACGATTCCTCCGTTCCGACACGCCGTTTCTTTGTGGTGTACCCGGAGGTGTGAGTTGAGGTACTATACCTCGGCTTTTCAAATGATCATCAAACTCCTGGCTCATGTACTCACCTCCACGATCTGATCGTAGAAGTTTTATAGTTTTGCCGAGGTGATTCTCAACCTCGTTCTGAAACTCTTTGAACTTTTCAAAAGTTTCCGACTTGTGCCTCATCAAATAGATATATCCATATCTACTCAAGTCGTCGGTAAAAGTCACGAAGTACCGATAGCCACCTCTAGCAGTTGTGCTCATTGGTACACACACATCACTATGTATCAGTTCCAACACTCGGTCGCCCTCTCGCAACTCTTTGTGAAAGGAGACTTAGTCATCTTGCCGAGCAAGCATGATTCGCATGTCTCGAACGACCCGAAGTCAGACGAAGTTAGGATCCCATCATCATGGAGCTTCTTCATGCATTTCAGACTAATGTGTCCAAGCCGGCAATGCTAGAAGTACGTCGGATTTATCTCATTAGGCTTATGCCTCTTGACATTCACGTTATAGACTGGTTCCTGTTCCAGATTCAATATAAATAGCCCATCAACAATGGGTGCATAGCCGTGGAACATACCATTCAAATAAAACGAACAACCATTGTCCTTTAAATTGAATTCATAACCCTGACTCATCAAACATGAGGCAGAAATAATGTTCCGACTAAGTGCAGGAATGTAATAACAATTATTCAATTCCAAAATAAATCCAGAAGGAAGCTGGAGCTGCATCGTGCCGACCTCCAACGCAACAACTCTTGCTTTGCTGCCGACCCTGATGTCAATCTCCCCTTGTGCCACACGCCTAGTTCTTACCAGCCCCTGCATCGAGTTGCAAAAATGAACAACCGATCCGGTATCAAATACCCAAGAGCTACTAGGTATGTCAGCAAGGTAAATGTCTATAACATATCCAACAAGTGTACCTTTGCCTGAAGCAGCATTCCCGGCCTTCTTGCCATGCTCTGCAAGCCACTTGCTACAGTTCCTCTTCCAGTGACCAGTTTTCTTGCAATGGTATAAAATGGTCTTCGAGTCCGGTCCAGACTTCTGCGCAGCGGCGGAGGTTACTGTCTCCGTGCCCTTTGCCTTAGCCTTTTTCTTGGACCAACTCTTCTTGAACTTAGCCGATTTCTGCACCATCAACACTTGATGCGTGCCTTTCTTAATATCCTGCTCTGCCACTTTGAGCATCCCATGCAATTCAGTGAGCTTCTTATCCATGCCATTCATATGATAGTTCAAGATGAACATCCCATAGCTAGGCGGAAGAGAACCCAGAACAACATCAGTAGCCAGCTCATCCAAGAGCGGGAAGCCCAACCTATCCAAAGCTTGCACATATCCGATCATCTTGATCACATGTGGGCTCAGTGGATCACCTTCCTTCAGCTTGCAATCCATCAAGGATCGCCAGACGTTGAACCTTTCGGTCTTCGCCTGTGTCTGAAACATGCTCTTGAGACTCTCGATCACATCGTAAGCCTCAACATTTTCGAGATGCTGTTGCAAATCGGGATCCATACAAGCCAGCATCAGACAGCTAATCTCCGTTGATTCATCAACGAGTTTCTGGTAGGCATTCTTAGTTGTGGTATTAGCATTATCGGCAGGTTCCTGTGGAAGTGGATCCTCTAGAACATGTTCCTTTTTATCATGCTTGAGAACAAATCTCAGATTTCTATACCAGGTGGTAAAGTTTGTTCCATTCAGTTTATCCTTTTCCAGAATTGATTTCAATGCAAAGTTGGGTTGAGCAGGTGGTGCCATTGATCTACAACAAAAAATATGCAATCACTAAGCAATGTGTTTATGTAGAGTAATTCTAGCCTTAAACAGAAATACTCCCACTGAAGTTGGCATCCCTCCGCAAACTCTCAGTGATTCAGGATCCGACTAGCACAAGCGACTAGTGAGCTTTAGCATCACTGCTAGAAAACATGCCTATCCGGTAAGCAACTCCTTGCTAATCGTATCTCTATACGACTCCTGTCAGTCGGGAAGGTATCCCATACCCCGGCCCCAAACCTTCTTTGCCACAAGGCCCAAAACCGTTTTGATAGCCTTGTCAAGTTGACCTGATGCAGTGCATGTCCGTGTCCGGCACGAACCCTTCAGTTCAAGGACACCTAGCAGCACCCCAATTTTATGAGCCCACTACTAGACGTACTTGACGTGCGAAGGTGCAACATCGGGGATGGCAATTCGCTTGATATTAATGAGGGATCTTTCTACCATTCTAACATGCATAGAAACAAAGAAGCATAACAATCACAAATAAACACATATTGTGAAATAGTATGGCTCCTTCATAGATGTTCTTCCAGGTTGGCTCCAACTCCGATGACCATCTAGGAACTCCATCTTGTTTGTCACGCCGGGACGCCAAGCCACCAACTTGATCTCTATAATCCAACTACTACAACTAGTTATGAATTTTATAGAGAATCACAAGTCGACACACAGGTCGTTATACATTATAATGACAGCACTTTGGCTCCTGCCGGCTGGCAAACATGACACGCAAGCCATGTATAAATTACACACATGCATCACATACACATGAGCATACTATTCACGTCAAACCTGCAAAACAAAGTTACGCATAGAGTCGCATTCTACCGGTTTGAGTGATCGTGTACGAAATACAATTTTCCGATCTGACCGATCTTATCGATCATCGCGAGTCCGATTCGGATTTACGTTTCACAGTTAACCCCGATGGCGGATACCAACCGGTAGGGGTAGGTTGTGTCACGACCTCATCGACTCTGATCATCAGAAAACATAGCCGCATTGATCCCCATGTGCAGTTGATCTCATCAACCGTGCACATAGCCGATCTCATCAATGACAACAGATCTCATCTGTCGCCTCCGCATATCTAATATGCATACGATCTGAATCCAAATCCTATAGCAAAGGCTCTGATACCACTGTTGGGTTCTACGATAGGGTGCGTTGACTGCAAATTAAAAAATTTCCTACGCGCAGAAGAACCAAGAACATGCTACGGGAGATGGATCACAGTTCATTACCACTAGACGCGAAGTGCTGCACAGCGGAAGAAGAGTTGTGGCAGCGCATTCGCGTGGTTCGTCTCCTCCTCGTCCGATCTCCTTCGAACAGACGGTCGTTGGTTCCCACGTACAGGTTTGTCGGAGCGGCGCAAGTGCACCGCCTCTAATGGTATATGCGCGTGCAGGAGGAACGTCGTGCGGTGGACTGCTAGGTCCGATCACACAACCAGTGGCGAGTGGAGGTGTCTATTCTCAACACATGCAAACCCTAGTGACAGCGCCGAAGCGATCAACTACATGAGTGTGTCGCACCCCCACTTTATATAGGCGTCCGTCGTGGGCTCAACACTTGGGCCTTGCACGGTCCCTAAAGCCCATAAGTCTACTCGGCCACAATCCGGATACAGCTCGGATCACATCCGACCAGTGTCGTAGGATCCGACCTCGTAGGTTCCTTCCCTTAAGCGCGCGACCCCTTAGGTTCAAGCCGGCTTGGTCGCAGTTCAGATCACCTCCGAACTGCACGATTGGTAGCGGCCCCTAGCAAGGCATGCCGAACACCAAGTAGACTATGAAGCTGGTTAGGCAAACCTGTACATCACACTTCCATTCCTTTTGCCACAAGATATATGTTGTCGAGCTCAAGGCGAGTCTGTCATCCTTGTGCTAGCCCGACCTCTTTCTCGTTCCAGTGATGCTGAACACACCCCGGATTATCTCATAATCCTTGTCGCATGGCCATGCTTATCCTGGTCGGATCACACGAGGGGCCCAGAGTATATCTCTCTTGATCGGAGGGGCAAATCCCATCTTGCTCGACCATGTCTCGCAGAATGGGTCTGGACATGCCTGAAACTACCTTTGTAACTACCCAGTCACGGAGTAGCGTTTGGTTGGCCCAAAGCAAGTCTGTCACCATCCCGAGTACATGTGCCAGCTCAGGTCTTAGGACATAGAACGTATGCTCTACTAGAGACTCACAGATGACATATCGCTGCATCTCATAGTTGGGTCTGTCCGACTCGGACCTTATCTCGACTCGGATCTGACTACGTCGAATCCGACCAGATCCTTCCAAGTCCATATTATCCGGTTAGCATCCACTGCCCCATGGGTAGTGAGACCAAGCCATCGACCGTGTCATATGCTAGTCTAGTTGGCTGCGCATCCACACATCCCTTTCGACTAGGGACCTTTAGGACAGCCATCATACAATGCATAGTCCCACAAAAAAGTCACACACTTGCTGATATACATCACTGATAATGTCCAAGGACTATCTTTATTCATAAACACATAGGAAATATCATCATACATGATTGCCTCTAGGGTATATCTCCAACAAGCGGTACTACCTTAAGGGACTGCGGTACTACGCGACCGCGACCGGTACTACCGTGAGCCTCTGCGGTACTACCGCTTGCATGAGCAGTACTACCGCATGCCCCAGCACAACCAACACCAGGAGTCCTTCATTTTGCAGAGACACGGGCAAACAGAGGATGCTCCAAAGCGCCAAAGGAAAGGTGGTGCAAAAGGAACAGACGTGTACATGATGATTCCTCCCAAACCTTTCCAAAGCGGACCCCCTCTTAATAGTACGGCTTTCCTACGACTCAAATCCACCGAAAAGAAACGTAGGGAAAACTTCGTCTTCACTGGACTCCGAGAGGCAACGAATCGTCTTGTGCCTAAACATGAGATATCTGAAATGCTCAATGCACACGATTAGTCCGCAAATGCACTGTCATCAATCACCAAAACCACTAAGGGACAATATGCCCTTACAACGGGTTTGGGTAATGCAACCGTGCCGTTCGCACGACCCCTTGTGAATAGGCGAGTTTTAAGGCTTGTGAGGGGGCGCTTGATATTCACTGCCTTTAATAAGAGGATAAGGACCCATATTTTTACGCCACGCCTTCTTCTTCCTCAGCTCTCTCGTCCTCGAGCTCCAACGCCCAAGTTTCGATCTTTTCCATTGCCACCAAACACTCCAGCAATGTCCGTATCCGGCTCTCAAGGCAAGTGGGTGGCCTCCTCCGTGACGGAGAAGGACATCAAGGAGCTCCGGGAGGCCGGGTACGTGCCGACGTTGTGCACAGGATCCTGATAATCCCCACGTGCAGGTAATCATCGTAGCAATTTCCAAAGGTGGAAGTGATAAGTATGGAGTGTCGAACCCACAAGGAGCTAAAGGTACGATCAATATTCTCTCAAGCCCTATCCGCCACTGATACGACTCTACATACACCGAACGTTTGCTTCCAACTAGCAACGAGAAATAAAACTATGTTATGGGTATGAAGAAGATAACTTTGTATGATATCGGAGAGCTAAAATATAAAAGTAGGTGCTGTTATCATGAAGTCAGAATATATTACGAAATATTATAAATAGCGAGTGTGGAATAATGGTGGATCGGTGTGCGAAATTGTCCTAGGCAATCGTTAACAAGACCGGTAATCACTATTGTAGTTTCATATGAGGGAGAGGCATAAGCTAACATACTTTCTCTACTTGGATCATATGCACTTATGATTGGAACTCTAGCAAGCATCCGCAACTACTAAAGATCATTAAGGTAAAACCCAACCATAGCATTAAAGCATCAAGTCCTCTTTATTCCCATACGCAACAACCCCCTTACTCGGTTTTGTGTTTCAGTCACTCACGCAACCCACTATAAGCGAATCATAAAAGTATTGCAACACCCTACAGCGGGGATCCCTCACGCTTGCGCGACACGGAGGGCACCATAGGATAGCACCAAAGTAAAACATACAACTCATACCAATCTAGATCATCAATCAACCCAAAGACAAAAGATATCTACTCAAAACATCATAGGATGGCAACACATCATTGGATCATAATATGTGGCATAAAGCACCATGTTCAAGTAGGGACTACAGCGGGGTGCGGGAGAGTGGACCGCGTAAAAGAGATGAGGATGGTGATGATGATGGTGATGTTGATGAAGACGATCACCGCGGCGATGATTCCCCTCTCGATGGCACTCCGGTGCCACCAAGAGAGAGGAGGAGAGGTTCTCCCCCTTGTGCTTACTCCTCCATGGCCTCCCCCCTAGATGGGGAAAGGTTCTCCCTCTGGTCCTTGGCCTTCATGGCGATGATGGCCTCTCCGGGATACTCCCCCATGGCCACCGGCGATGATGGCCCCCACCGGCAAGGTGCCGGAGAGGGCCTAGATTGATTTCTCGTGGCTACAGAGGCTTGCGGCGGTGAAACTTCCGATCTAGGTTATTTTCCGGGAGTTTCTGTATTTATAGGAATTTTTGGCGATGGTTTCACGTCAGGGGGGTCTCCGAGTCGTCCACGAGGCAGGGGCCCACTCCCGGGGGGTGGGCGCGCCCCCCACCCTCGTGGACAGCCCGGGACTCTTCTGGCCCAACTCTTTTGCTCCAAGGGCTTCTTTTGGTCCATAAAAAATCAACAAAAATTGGCACGTCAATTGGACTCCGTTTGGTATTCCTTTTCTGTAAAACTCAAAAACAATGAAAAAACAGAAACTGGCACTGGGCTCTAGTTTAATAGGTTAGTCCCAAAAATCATATAAAATATCATATAAATGCATATAAAACATCTAAGATGGATAATATAATAGCATGAATACTTCATAAATTATAGATACGTTGGAGACGTATCAGCATCCCCAAGCTTAATTCCTGCTCGTCCTCGAGTAGTTAAATGATAAAAGAAATAATTTATGAAGTGTGAATGCTAGCAGGTGCACAAGTTTGATCAATGATAATTTCAATCACCTTTTCTAGCATCATTATATGTCATAACAGTAGCTCATCTCATAAAAATTTTCATGATCGAGTAACAAGCTATTCACATGTTAAAGTATAGATCATAAACTTTCTTGAAAACTAACAAACAATATTCTCAGTCATCAAACAATTGCAATTCATCTTATTTTCAGGAAGGGTCTATGTCAGGGCTTTGATTCAGCAAACTCCACATACTCAACTATCATTTAATCTTTCACAATTGCTAACACTCACGTGATATTTATGGGTTCAAAATTTTAATCGGACATAGAGAAAGATAGGGGCTTATAGTTTTGCCTCCCAACCTTTTACCTCAAGGGTAATGTCAACAATAATAACTCATGAAAACCTACATCCAAGTGGATATATATATCCGGATCACTCCAACACAAAGTTCTTGCCAAAGGAAAAAGTATAAAAAGGAAAGGTGATGATCACCATGACTCTTGTATAAGGGTAGAAGGTAAAAGTAAAAGATAGGCCCTTTGCAGAGGGAAGCAGAGGTTGTCATGCGCTTTTATGGTTGGATGCACAAAATCTTAATGCAAAAGAACGTCACTTTATATTGCCCCTTGTGATAAAGACCTTTATTATGCAGGCCGTCGCTTTTATTTCTTCCCTATCACAAGTTCGTATAAAGCTTATTTTCTTTGCACTAATAGATCATACATATTTAAGGAGCAATTTTTATTGATGCACCGATGAAAACTTACTTGAAGGATCTTACTCAATCCTTAGGTAGGTATGGTGGACTCTCATGGCAAAACTGGTTTAAGGGATGTTTGGAAGCACAAGTAGTATCTCTACTTGGTGCAAAGAATTTGGCTAGCATGAGAGGGAAAGGCAAGCTCAGCATGTTGGATAATCCATGACAATATATTTTATTTCAGATATAAGAAAACATAACCCATTACGTTGTCTTCCTTGTCCAACATTAACCTTTTAGCATGTCATATTTTAATGAGTGCTCACAATTGCAAAAGATGTCCAGGATAGTATATTTATATGTGAAATCTCTCTTCCTTCAATATTCTTTCATGAATTGTTCAAGTGACCAATTCTACGTTTGCTAACTTTCAATAAGTTTACTACCTATACTTATTATGTGTGAAGTCATTACTCCCCATGTTATAAGCATATGAAACATATATAAATTCCGATTTATGACATTCAATTCATTCAACCATTTACTCATAGGATATACGTGAAGCACATGAGTAAATGACAAACTACTCCAAAAGATATAAGTGAAGAACACTGAGTAGTCAAATAATTAACTAGCCATGAGAGGATTCTTTTTCATTCAAGATTTAAGATCCAATGATTCTATTCAAACAGCAAGTAAAACTGAAAATACGCTCCAAGCAAAACTCATATCATGTGATGAATAAAAATATAGCTCCGAGTAAGGTATACCGATAGTTTTGAAGACGAAAGAGGGGATGCCTTCCGGGGCATCCCCAAGCTTAGGCACTTGAGTCTTCCTTGAATATTACCTTGGGGTGCCTTGGGCATCCCCAAGCTTAGGGTCTTTCCACTCCTTGTTCTCCTCATATCGATATCTCACCCAAAGCTTGAAAACTTCAATCACACAAAACTTAACGAAACTTCGTGAGATAGGTTAGTATGATAAAGAGTAAACCATTCACTTTGGTACTGTCAAAGACAAGGTTCATAATTGTTCCCACACAATGTCTACTGTACCATATCATTTCTACAATTTATATTGAGAAATATAAGCCATAGAAACAGGAAAACAAGCAAACTATGCAATGAAAAAAGAATCTGTCAGAAACAGAACAATCTGTAATGATCTGAACAGCAACCATACCTCTTCTACTCCAAAAATTATGAAATAAATTGGTGGACGTGAGGAATTTGTGTATTAATCTTCTGCAAAAATAATCAACTCAAAAGCACTCTTCTGTAAAAAATGGTAGCTAATCTCGTGAGCGCAAAGTTTCTGTTTTTTTACAGCAAGATCACATTAACTTTCACCCAAGTCTTCCCAAAGGTCTTACTTGGAACTTTATTCAAAGAAAAGCTATAAAACATTATTACTACAGTAGCTTAATCATGTGAACACACAAAAACATTAAGGGTAAATATTGGGTTGTCTCCCAACAAGCGCTTTTCTTTAATGCCTTTTAGCTAGGCATGATGATTCAATGATGCTCACATAAAAGATAAGAATTGAAACATAAAGAGAGCATCATGAAGAATATGACTAGCACATTTGATTCTAACCAACTTTCTATGACTAGGGATTTTGTGAACACATAATTTATAGGAACAAGAATCAACTAGCATAGGAAGGCAAAACAAGTATAACTTCAAAACTTTAAGCACATAGAGAGAAAACTTGATATTATTGCAACTCCTACAAGCATACATTCCTCCCTCATAATAATTTTCAGTAGAATCATGAATGAATTCAACAATATAACCATCACATAAAGCATTTTTTTTCATGATCTATAAGCATAGAAATTTTTCTACTCTCCACATAAGCAAAATTCTTCTTATTCAGAATAGTGGGATCACTAATTCCTAAAGTTGACACTCTTCCAAACCCACTTTAGATGATAGTATTATTCATACTCCAAAATATATAAGTGAAGTTCATGGAGCATTCTACAAATAATATAGACTAACCAATATCCAAGCTCAAAATGTATAAGTGAAGCACACGAAGCATTCTATAAAACCATACTCAAAAGATTTAAGTGAAGCACAAAGAGCAATTCTATAAGATCGTACTTAAAAGATATAAGTGAATCAAATGAAGTATTCTATAAATCAATGAAGGGCTATCTCATACTAGCATGGTTCTTAAAGAAAAATAAAAACACAAAGGACACAAATCATGTGAACAAAATAAAAACCGAGGTATACCGATAATTGTTGAAGAAGAAAGATGGGATGCCAACCGGGGCATCCCAAAGCTTAGATGCTTGAGTATCCTTGGAATATTTACTTGGGGTGCCTTGGGCATCCCCAAGCTTGAACTCTTGCCTCTCTTTATTCTTCTCACATCGGTAACTCCACGTTCTTCGAACACTTCATCCACAAAAACTTAACAAAAACTTTGTGAGATCCGTTAGTGTAATAAAGAAAACTACCACTTTAAGGTACTGTAATGAACTCATTATTTATTTATATTGGTGTTAAACCTACTGTATTCCAACTTCTCTATGGTTCATACCCCCCGATACTAGCCATAGATTCATCAAAATAAGCAAACAACACGCGAAAAACTGAATCTGTCAAAAACAGGACAGTCTGTAGTAATCTGGAAGTTTTGTAAACTTCTGTAACTCCAAAAATTATGAAATAAATTTGAAAATTTGAACAATTTTTACAGAACTAATGTGCAAAAATTTTCAGACCCATTTGACCTTCCAGTAAAAAAAAATGTAAAATCACGCACTACAGCCAAAGTTCCTGTTTTTGTTCTGCACATAGTAAACAAGCAATCTAATCATCCTAAAACCAAAGCTTGGCACATTATTTTTATAATACAATGGATATATACAAGGGGATAATTATTTACAGAGAAACTTCCATGAAAAGTTCTACATTGTTTCCGTGAGCATGAACACAAGTGCTCAAGGTCGACCCTCACTTCTTCAATGCATAACTTTCCAATCACTTCTCTTTTTGAAAAACTTTTTAGGCATGAGAGGCAAGTAAATTTTTTGTATTTTCATTCTTTTAATTGTTTTGTATGTTTCACCCACAACTAAACAGAAACAAAAAGGAAAAAAAATCTACTTAGTGAAGAAAGCAAACAAGCACACACGAGAATATCAAACCCACGCTATTGCTCCCCGGCAACGGCGCAAGAAAAGAGCTTGATAATCCCCACGTGCAGGGAATCATCGTAGCAATTCCCAATGGTGGAAGTGATAAGTATGGAGTGTCGAACCCACAAGGAGCTAAGGTAAGATCAATATTCTCTCAAGCCCTATCCGCCACTGATACGACTCTACATACACCGAACGTTTGCTTCCAACTAGCAACGAGAAATAAAACTATGTTGTGGGTATGAAGAAGATAACTTTGTATGATATCGGAGAGCTAAAATATAAAAGTAGGTGCTGTTATCATGAAGTCAGAATATATTACGAAATATTATAAATAGCGAGTGTGGAATAATGGTGGATCGGTGTGCGAAATTGTCCTAGGCAATCGTTAACAAGACCGGTAATCACTATTGCAGTTTCATATGAGGGAGAGGCATAAGCTAACATACTTTCTCTACTTGGATCATATGCACTTATGATTGGAACTCTAGCAAGCATCCGCAACTACTAAAGATCATTAAGGTAAAACCCAACCATAGCATTAAAGCATCAAGTCCTCTTTATTCCCATACGCAACAACCCCCTTACTCGGGTTTGTGTTTCAGTCACTCACGCAACCCACTATAAGCGAATCATAAACGTATTGCAACACCCTACAGCGGGGATCCCTCACGCTTGCGCGACACGGAGGGCACCATAGGACAACACCAAAGTAAAACATACAACTCATACCAATCTAGATCATCAATCATCCCAAAGACAAAAGATATCTACTCAAAACATCATAGGATGGCAACACATCATTGGATCATAATATGTGGCATAAAGCACCATGTTCAAGTAGGGACTACAGCGGGGTGCGGGAGAGTGGACCGCGTAAAAGAGATGAGGATGGTGATGATGATGGTGATGGTGATGAAGACAATCACCGCGGCGATGATTCCCCTCTCGATGGCACTCCGGTGCCACCAAGAGAGAGGAGGAGAGGTTCTCCCCCTTGTGCTTACTCCTCCATGGCCTCCCCCCTAGATGGGGAAAGGTTCTCCCTCTGGTCCTTGGCCTTCATGGCGATGATGGCCTCTCCGGGATACTCCCCCATGGCCACCGGCGATGATGGCCCCCACCGGCAAGGTGCCGGAGAGGGCCTAGATTGATTTCTCGTGGCTACAGAGGCTTGCGGCGGTGAAACTTCCGATCTAGGTTATTTTTCGGGAGTTTCTGTATTTATAGGAATTTTTGGCGATGGTTTCACGTCAGGGGGGTCTCCGAGTCGTCCACGAGGCAGGGGCCCATGCCCAGGGGGGTGGGCGCGCCCCCCACCCTCGTGGACAGCCCGGGACTCTTCTGTCCCAACTCTTTTGCTCCAAGGGCTTCTTTTGGTCCATAAAAAATCAACAAAAATTGGCACGTCAATTGGACTCCGTTTGGTATTCCTTTTCTGTAAAACTCAAAAACAAGGAAAAAACAAAAACTGGCACTGGGCTCTAGGTTAATAGGTTAGTCCCAAAAATCATATAAAATATCATATAAATGCATATAAAACATCTAAGATGGATAATATAATAGCATGAATACTTCATAAATTATAGATACGTTGGAGACGTATCAGATCCCTGCTAAGAAGCAGGTCATCCCCACCTCGGAGCCCGACGAAAGGGTGGTATTTATCCCCCATTTCCTCCGCGGACTTGGGTTTCCACTTCACCCCTTCGTCCGCGGCCTCATGTTTTACTACGGGCTTGATTTCCATGATCTAGCCCCAAACTCCTTCATCCACATCTCGGCGTTCATTGTCGTGTGCGAGGCGCTCCTCCGCATCCCCCACTTCGGCTTGTGGCTCAAAGTCTTCAACGTGAAGCCGAAGGTGGTTGACGGGCAGCATGTAGACTGCGGAGGCGCCATGGTGAGCAAGCTTCCCAACGTCACCTGGCCAAAAGGGGCCTTCGTGGAGACTGTCAAGATATGGCAGCCGGAGTGGTTCTACATCACCGAACCCCACGGCGCCAACTGGGCGGCCACTCCTGAGTTTAGATCCGGACCCCCAATGCGGCTTGCATCATGGACCAACAAGGGTCTGGATTGGGGGTCGACCGGCGAGGTGTTGATGCTGCAAAAGCGCATCAAGAACATTATAGAGAAGAACACCAGCCTCACTGATGTGATCCAGGTGATGTTGTTCCGCCGCACACTTCCCTGCCAGTGCCAGCCTCTCCACATGTTGAAGTTCAATCGGCGGGGCCGCGGACATTGCAACGGTTCTTCGGCACAACGCACGAAGAGATCTGGAAGTTGCTGTTCAAGGCCCAGAAGTCGTGGCCGAAGACGACCGACGACATCGGCCTCGACTGCGCTCATCCAGCCACCCCAGTAAGTTTTCTAGTTTCCAAACACAACTTAGTTCACAAATAATGGGAATATGCTGAGACTTCCCTCCTTTAACCAGGGTTGGACGAAGAAGGCGGAGCGGATCAAGTGTCCGGCTCCGCTACCCGAAAACCCAGCCGATCCTTTGCTGACGAGGATGCTGGTCCCGATGCCGTATCAGGCGCCAGAGAAGAAGGCCAAGAAGAAGGGCAAGGAGGCCAAAGGTGGCCTCCGCCATAAAGGTACTTCAGACGCTGTGTCCGGAGATACCAAAGCTCTCTCCTCCCACGAGGGAGATGAAGACGAAGAGGAGAAGGAGGAAGAAAGCAATTCTCCCCCTAAGGGGAGGAAGAAGAAAAGGGCGGCCTCCGCAGACCTAGAGGCGGAGGCGTCCAAAAGGGGGAAGATATAACTCTCGAATGGCTCGGACTCGGATGCCGAAGTCATCCCCCAGTGGCACCCCAGGGCAAAGCCCCTAGCCGAATCGTAAGCATTCAAAGATAATGCACATATATTCGATCTTTTACAATTTGTAGGATAACATATCATTATGTGTTCCAGTCCGGCCCGTGATCTCCCCGAACAGTCATCGTCTTCGGGGAACTCTCTAGCGCCGGAGATGGTGGAGAGCGAGACGCCTCCGCGAGCTTCTCCGTCATATGTCGTGGATGACACCGAGGTGTTATCCCACTTATCCGGGCCAGGGAGAAGTGCGGAAGGTCGCCAAGACGACGCTAGAGGGTAATGGCTCAGCTGCCGAGAACATGGGGGGCACAACCCCCATGGAGACTGATGACGGGGGGCCGGACCAGTCCGGTCCCCAGCCGAATACCACTTCGGAGACCCATAGGGCTCCGGAGTCGAGCGAGCAACCCCCTTTGAAGGAGGGGGGAGTGCCGACTCCATCGGCGACCTCCATCAATCCGGAGGCGCCGGACATTTTGATGGAAGCACTTCGACGTGCTTCCGTCATGGAGGAGCACCGTACCCTGATGGGTACGGTGGTTGAGAAGGTTCAGTCCGCCAAAAGCGGACTGAACGAAGCCTTCACCAGCCTGTTAACAGGCTTCGAGGTATGTGATGTAGTATTCTTAGCCGCTTTGTATATGCAAAAAATATGCTTGTGTATAGATAGTAGCCCTTGAGACTCTGTTCGGCTTTTGCAAAGAAGGGCCGAACAAAGGATCAAATAGTTATTCGCAGGAGATAATATACGTGTCTATGTTGATAAACAGGCTTCACTGTTAGCGGCAACCACCCAGGCCACCGAAGTGTCCGAACTTAAGCGGAAGTTGGAGCAGGCCGATGAAGAACTCGTCCGCACCAACAAGCGATTTGAGGAATCGCAAGGTATGGTTTGAAAAAATTATTGACACACTTAAAGGAATATGTCAATACGGAGTCTAATCTCCTGTGTTGCTGATCATATTTGCAGATAGCGCGACCGAGGTCGAGGACCTGAAGAGTGCCCTTGCCCAAGCCAAGGAGCAGGCGCCGGTGAGCCAAGCGGCCGCTGACAAAGTGGCTGCAGATTTAGAGGCCGAGCAGGTCACCCGCCGTAAGTATGAAGAGCATGTGACTGAAGTGGAGCAGGCGCTCCAGGATGCCGCTAACAAGTGCGAGGCCTTGGAGGAGAGTAGTAAGACCCAGGCGGCCGAACTCACCAAGGCTCTTCAAGAGGCAAAGGAGGCGCGGACCGACTCCCGGGCGGCTCGCGAGGAGATCAAGCAAGCCGGACATATAGCGGCTGGTAAGCCTTTTCTTTTACAGAGTATATTTGGCAGTCGAAGATATGCTTTGCTAAATCGACTATGGAGTGCTCCAGAAGCCTTTGCAGATCTCTCGAGGAGTGCTGCCGGCGCCGCTCAGTATTTCCGGGCCCAAGAAGGGAACACAATAGAGAAGCTCTTCTGGTCGCAATACCTGGCGCCGGAGCGGTTAGCGCTGCTAAACTACCAGATGATGTAGCTGGCGGAGCTGCATAGGATATCCGGTTTGGCCATGAAGGACCTTATAGTCCGGCTATGGCTAGCCGGACCCATTCCTAGCAGCTACTTCGGTCTGGTCAAGCGGCTCGGCGACGCCTTGCCTCGAGTTGAGGCTATGAAGCGCTCGGCGTGCATAGAGGGCGCGTGGATGGGCTTTGCCCGTGTCAAGATGCACTGGGCGAAGATGAAGGCCGCTGTTGTGGCCGTCGAGGGTCTGCCCGAAGGCAAGGACTATCGCAAGCTGGAGAGATACTTCAAGGACGTCCTGGAGGGTTCCCGTTTGATAGAGGGTCAATGCTCGAAGGATATTATGTTTGAATGAATGTATCCAGGCTACCCAGACTGTGTGTTATGAAACAAGTTCTTTGTATAATATGCTTGCTTGTGTATCTCAAATTTTTTTCCTCCTGTGCGGCCGTTTTTGTATCTGAAAGTTTGCCAGTCGTCGGCTTCAGCCCCCACGTAGATGCTACGGGGGTGTTCGGAGTAGCACATGACCACACTTGTTCCAACTTCTTGGTCCGTAAAGGAGGTGATCGTGCGGCGAACTAGGCAATCAGACTATGCGGCTTTACCATTCTCACTTAGCCATAGGAGTTTGACAGTGGGATTATAGGCGTAGCCCCTGGTGTTGTTCGGCTATCCGAACTTGGGTGCTTTAGACGCTTGACCGGGTGGAGGCCAGTCCTTCGTATAATACGAAAAAAATCACAAAAGATTTTAGTAAGTCACCGAACTGCTGACCAGCTCTCGCTATATCATGACAGTCAGTTTTTCGCTTTCTCTACCGAGGTGTTTTGACCGGACGAACCAGAAACACAATCTCAATAGTTCTCCCTTTACTACCTTAGCCGAACAAGCAGAACGTAAGGTGGTAACCACAGGAGCCGGGCAACCCAACTATTGACCAAAGACATGATTCAGAGCCGATGCATATAATGCGGTAATCGGGATGCCGAAGTGTACTATGAAAGTGTTTGGACTTTTTGTTTTTGAATATATGTGGCCGAATAAAGCCCCTGGCAATTAATGCCAATGTCAATCGGTCGTGAAGACGGAATACAGATTATGGAATAGGCCAATACCGAATAAGGTAGGACGAAACTGTTTCTGCTATATTCTGATTAATACGTGCTCTTACAGAGAATGCCATCATCATCAAGGCTATTTTACATGCCAAGAATTTGAGAACAAGGAAAAGTTGTATACAGGTCCTAAAAAAGGAAAAGGTGATCTTGAAGATCCTTTGGAGAATCTGCCGCACGTCTGCGCTGCTTTTCGCCTTGGTGTGTGATCCTTTGAGAGGATCAACGATCGAGTATACATAAGGGGCCTAGAAAAAGGGCCCTTGGTACCATCGAAAAGTGATTTGGGTTGTAAAGAACCTGAAAGAAAAATAAGAAGAAAAAAAGGAAGAGTATGAGGGTCCAGATAGGTTGAGCCGTATTGTGGACCTTGCTTTTATTGTGCCTCCGTCCTTGCCCATTGTATCTTTAGTGCGTCGTTATGCACGCGCGGTATGTATGCCGCAATCAGGTTGGGGTTCTGACGGAGGCCGAATTGCTAATCTAGATCTGGACGAGCCGGACTGTCATTCTGCAGGGTAGACCGGACTCGTTTGACAGTGTCCGGGGGCTTGACTGCCGATGTAGTATTTGGCTTGATAAGGCCACCTTGTACTTCAGTTGTGAGGGCCGTGGTATGCTCCTCAGTACAGAGGGAGCGCTCCATGTTTTCATTGATTGTTATAACGCCACGTGGTCCGGGCATCTTGAGCTTTAGATAAGCATGCTGTGGGACCGCATTGAAGTGGGCGAACACGGTTCGTCCAAGCAGTGCATGATAGCCACTGCGGAAAGGGACGATGTCGAAGATCAAGTCTTCGCTTCAGAAATTATCCGGTGAGCCAAAGACTACCTCCAGCGTTATGGACCCCGTGCAGCAGGCCTCTACACCGGGTATTACTCCTTTAAAGGTAGTTTTAGTGGGCTTGACTCTTGACAGATCAATGCCCATTTTACGGACAGTGTCCTGATAAGACTGCTGCCGCCGTCCATGAGGACTCGTGTGAGGTGGAATCCGTCGATGATTGGGTCGAGGACCAATGCTGCCGAACCTCCATGACGGATGCTGGTCGGGTGGTCTGTGTGGTCAAAAGTGATCGGGCAAGCCGACCATGGGTTGAATTTGGGGCGACTAGCTCTATGGCGTAAACGTCCTTTACTGCGCGCTTGCGCTCCCGCTTGGGGATATGAGTGACGTAGATCATATTCACTGTTTTTACCTCGGGGGGAAATTTCTTTTCCCCCCTGTGTTTGTTGGGCGAGGCTCGTCATCATCCTCACTAGGTGGGCCTTTCCCCTTATGTTCGGTGTTTATTTTATCGACCTGTTTAAAGACCCAACAATTTTTGTTGGTATGATTGGCAGGCTTGTCCAGGGTGCCGTGGATCTGGCAAGGCCGATCTAGTATTCGGTCCAAACTGGATGGACCATCTTTGTTTCCTTTGAATGGCTTCTTCCACTGACCGGGTTTAGAGCCACTGACTCCAGCGTTGACTGTCGTGTCTTCGGTATCTTCGTTGTTGCTTCGACGCTTGCGTTTGTTGCGTCGTGGCCTGCCGTTGCCATCTCTGGCTTCGGAGGTGCCAGGGTCTCTAGTGTTGTTGCTTCTACGAGCTAGCCAGCTATCTTCTCCCGCGCAAAAGCGGGTCATAAGTGCGGCGAGGGCTGCCATGGACTTCGGTTTTTCTTGGCCGAGGTGTCAGGCGAGCCACTCGTCACGGACGCTGTATTTAAAGGTCGAGAGGGCTTTGGCATCCGTACAATCGACAATTTGGTTCTTTTTAATTAAGAACCTGGTCCAGAGTTTTCGGGCTGACTCTCCGGGTTGCTGGACTATGTGACTGAGGTCATCGGCGTCCGGAGGCCGAACATAGGTACCTTGGAAGTTGTCTCTAAAGGTGTCTTCCAGGTCTTCCCAGCTACCAATAGAGTTCTCTGGGAGGCTGTTTAGCCAGTGCCGTGCTGGTCCTTTCAGTTTTAAGGGGAGGTATTTGATGGCATGGAGATCGTCACCACGGGCCATGTGGATATGGAGAAGGAAATCTTCAATCCATACTGCGAGATCTGTCATTCCGTCGTATGATTCAATGTTCACGGGTTTAGACCCTTCTGGGAACTGGTGCTCCATTACCTTATCGGTGAATCATAAGGGGTGTGTGGCGCCTCTGTATCGGGTGACGTCACGATGCAGTTCGGATGAAGTCCGTATGCGGTTTTCGGCCCGGGTGACGTTGTGCCTGTCGCGCCAGGCCTGATGGCCGTCTTCTCGTGTTGGGGCACGCCCCCTTGATCCGTAGATTGATCTAGCTTGACCTGCTCTATTGTCCAGGTCCTGTCATAGGTCGTAGGTGTATCCTAGAGCCGTTGTCTCTCTACCTCTATGGCAAGGTGGTGCGGGTTGGTGTTCGGCGTAGGTGGCCGCTTTATCTCGCCCGCGAGGTGGCTGGTCTGGTTCACTAGCACGGTCGTGTCTTGACGGTATGGGTTCGAGGGCCTCGTCGTCGAACAGTGGTAGTAACCGACGCTTCAGATAACTCTTCGCTGGGCGCTGAAGGCCATATTCTTTGGCAGCTAGGACCTGGGTCCATCTGTCGTTGAGTGTTCGGCTTGGAGCTGTTGCTGCTTCTTTTTTTAGGCTTCTCGCAGTGGCGATTAGCTGGCGCTTAAAGCGCTCCTGCTCGAGTGGTTCCTCTGGCACGATGAAGTCTTCGTCGCCGAGGCTCACATCGTCCTTGGAGAGCGGTAGATAATTACTGTCTTTCGAGTCCTCATTCCCTACCGGATCGTCGGGGTTAACTTGCCTCTCCTCCACATCATCCTGTTCGGATGTGGGCCTGATGGGGGCTTCGGGGTCTTCTGCATCCTCTGGAGTGTTATCATCTCTGGTGCTGGTATTACTATCTTTGCCATGACGCGATTTTGAGCGGCGTCGCTGGCGTCGACGCTTCGGTGGGGCCTCAGCAGGTTTGTCCTCAACCGGATCCTTCTTACCTTCACCATCATCCTCTTCGGGTGTATCCACCATATACACGTCATATGTGGAGGTGGCAGTCCAACGTCCGGTAAACGGCGGGTCTTGGCCTTGTTCGTCTCTGGCATCGTCGTCCATGCCGTTGATGTCTTCGGAGGCGTAGTCCAACATGTCGGTTAAATCTTCGACCGTGGCTATGAAGTGGGTGGTGGGTGGGACGTAAAATTCCATGCTTTCAGCCCCTAGTACGGGCTGGGCGTAATTTGGAGGTGATTCCTCTATGATGGCGAGGGATCGCATTAAGTCCAACGCCTCGTTTAAGAGCGAGGTTTGGACGGGGAAGCGAGAGTCCGTGGAGCTAGGCGGGGCGAAAGCCTCCTGGCCATGCTTACTTGGCGTGGACCTCGAGAGTACAGATCTAGTCCGACCTTTCAATGATAGGAGGAACCCGGTCTGATTCCGAGTTCCCCGTGGACACAATCGCCTCCGGATCTTCAATAGTGCGGTTTGCAGCGGAGAGTCCGGTGGGCTCCAAACTCCCATCTTCGGACCTGGCGGTTCGCTCCGGATCTGAGGCCAGAGCGGTGGTCGGGGCCGTGGACCCTTCGAAGATCAAATCTCCTCGGATATCAGCGACATAATTTAGGTTCCCGAAACTGATCTGATGACCAGGGGCATAGTTGTCTATCTGTTTGAGGTGACCAATCGAGTTGGCACGCAGAACGAAGCCGCCGAACACAAAAATCTGGTCGGGGAGGAAAGTTTCCCCGGAAACAACATCATTGTTGATGATAGAACGAGCCATCGAACCTTCTGCCGACGGCACAGTGGAACTCTCAATGAAAGCACCAATGTTGGTGTCAAAACCGGCCGATCTCGGGTAGGGGGTCCCGAACTGTGCGTCTGAGGATCGAAGGTAACAGGAGACAAAGGGGACACGATGTTTACCCAGGTTTGAGTCCTCTTGATGGAGGTAATACCCTACTTCCTGCTTGATTGACTTTGATGAGTATAGGGGTTACAAGAGTTGATCTACCTCGAGATCGTAATGGCAAAACCCTAGATGTCTAGCCTGTATGATTATCTTGGCCTCTACGGACTAAACCCCCCCGGTTTATATAGACACTGAAGGGGCCTAGGGTTGTACAGAGTCGGTTTACAGAGAAAGGAAACTACACATCCGGATGCCAAGCTTCCATCCACGCCAAGGAGAGTCCCATCCGGACACGGGGGCAGGCCTTCTATCTTGTATCTTTATGGCCCATTAGTCCGACCCATATCAAATTGCCCGAACACCCGAGGACCCTTAGTCCAGGACTCCCTCAGTGGGCCCATGCACTACTTCTTCTCCCCTCGACCTTATCTTCTTCTTCTCTCAGCCACACGCATCCTCCTTTTCCCTCTCCAGTCTTTTTCTTCTCCGACAAATCCACCTCATCTTCTCCAACGAGCGCACGACTCCATTGCCACACCCATTCTGCTCCCCGACCACGTGTTGCCATGGCTACCCCGTCTCCTCTCTCTCCCTTCAAAAATCAATGATTCGTCGCATCATCGTGCTCATCGTTTCATGCAATGAGTGACTCCCATGCTACTAGACCATGGACTTCGACGTACAAGGTTGAAAGGGTGGGGGGGGGGGTGAGAAAGCTGCAACTAGCAGTCAGTAGAGCTACAAGAGGGAAAAAAGCTTGAACCGAAGGGCGCGACAGGAAGATGAGACAACCATTGCGGAAACCAAGGAGCTGCAACCAGCTACTAGTTAAGCTACAACCAGCGCCTCAAAAAGATAGAATCGGTGTGGAAAAAAGCTACAATTGGTTTGGCCGATCATTCAAGGGGGTGGGGTTTATGGTTGATGCTTATTCAAGTAAAGTACTTGCGGGGCCAACAACTGCTGCCTGTGCACGTAGGGAGGGATCCCAGTCTTGGAGGTCCATCCAGTGATGCAAGCATGAGATCTGCCTAGGCTTGTCCGTATCCATTGGCAATGGTGACGGACCCTATTCTGGCTGGACCGTGGGTGGATGGAGCCCCATTATGTACATGATTTCCAAACTTGTTTGTCATCTGCTCTGATCCGATGGTGTTTGATACGTCTCCAACGTATCTATAATTTTTGATTGTTCCATGCTATTATATTATCCATCTAGGATGTTTTATATGCATTTATATGCTATTTTATATGATTTTTGGGACTAACCTAATAACCTAGAGCCCAGTGCCAGTTTCTGTTTTTTCCTTGTTTTTGAGTATCCCAGAAAAGGAAAACCAAACGGAGTCCAATTGACCTGAAATTTCACGGAGATTATTTTTGGACCAGAAGAAGCCCACGGAGTATCGGAGATGGGCCAGAAGAGTCCCGAGGCACCAACGAGGGTGGGGGGCGCGCCCCCTACCTCGTGGCCGCCTCGGAGACCCCCTGACTTGTTCCCGACGCCAACACCTCCTATATATACCCAAACTTCCAGAACATAACCTAGATTGGGAGTTCCGCCGCCGCACGCCTCTGTAGCCACCAAAAACCAATTGTGACCCTGTTCCGGCACCCTGCCGGAGGGGGGATCCCTCACCGGTGGTCATCTTCATCATGCCGACGCTCTCCATGACGAGGAGGGAGTAGTTCACCCTCGGGGCTGAGGGTATGTACCAGTAGCTATGTGTTTGATCTCTCTCTCTCTCGTGTTCTTGATTTGGCACGATCTTGATGTATCGCGAGCTTTGCTATTATAGTTGGATCTTATGATGTTTCTCCCCCTCTACTCTCTTGTAATGGATTGAGTTTTCTCTTTGAAGTTATCTCATCGGATTGAGTCTTTAAGGATTTGAGAACACTTGTTGTATGTCTTGCGCGGGATACCTGTGGTGACAATGGGGTATTCTATTGATTAACTTGATGTATGTTTTGGTGATCAACTTGCGGGTTCCGTGACCTTGGGAATCTATGCATAGGGGTTGGCACACGTTTTCGTCTTGACTCTCCGGTAGAAACTCTGGGGCACTCTTTGAAGTACTTTGTGTTGGTTGAATAGATGAATCTGAGATTGTGTGATGCATATCGTATAATCATACCCATGGATACTTGAGGTGACATTGGAGTATCTAGGTGACATTAGGGTTTTGGTTGATTTGTGTCTTAAGGTGTTATTCTAGTACGAACTCTAGGATAGATTGAATGGAAAGAATATCTTCGTGTTATTTTACTACGGACTCTTGAATAGATCAATCAGAAAGGATAACTTTGAGGTGGTATCGTACCCTACCATAATCTCTTCGTTTGTTCTCCGCTATTAGTGACTTTGGAGTGACTCTTTGTTGCATGTTGAGGGATAGTTATATGATCCAATTATGTTATTATTGTTGAGAGAACTTGCACTAGTGAAAGTATGAACCCTAGGCCTTGTTTCCTAGCATTGCAATACTATTTGTGCTCACTTTTATCATTAGTTACCTTGCTGTTTTTATATTTTCAGATTACAAAAACCTATATCTACCATCCATATTGCACTTGTATCACCATCTCTTCGCCGAACTAGTGCACCTATACAATTTACCATTGTATTGGGTGTGTTGGGGACACAAGAGACTCTTTTATTTGGTTGCAGGGTTGTTTGAGAGAGACCTTCTTCATCCTACGCCTCCCATGGATTGATAAACCTTAGGTCATCCACTTGAGGGAAATTTGCTACTGTCCTACAAACCTCTGCATTTGGAGTCCCAACAACGTCTACAAGAAGAAGGTTGTGTAGTAGACATCAAGCAGTTTCTGGCGCCGTTGCCTGATGAGGACATCAATACCATTGTTACACCCACAGCCCCTACTGCTACATATACTGGACCAATTACTAGAGCTCGCGCACGCCAATTAAATTTTCAGGTACTTTTGTTTCTTGATAATGATTCTAATGTTCATGAGAATATGATGCTGCCTAAACTGGATAAATTTGTTTTGCTTACAAATGAAGGGCCTGGCATGGATAAGAGGGATGAACACTGGAGCAAGACCAAGCATGGAGAGGATGGCATGCGCAAGGGGAACAAGAACGGAGTTACAAGTGATGATTTCAGGACTTTGAAGCCAGCATAATGAGTGCATGAAGCCTTGGACGAAATATACATGATGCCACTTGATACGTCTCCAACGTATCTATAATTTTTGATTGCTCCATGCTATATTATCTTCTGTTTTGGACATTATGGGCTTTATTATTCACTTTTATATTATTTTTGGGACTAACCTATTAACCGGAGGCCCAGCCCAGAATTGCTGTTTTTTTGCCTATTTCAGAGTTTCGCGGAAAAAGAATATCAAACGGAGTCCAAACGGAATGAAACCTTCGGGAACGTGATTTTCAGAACGAACATGATCCAGGAGACTTGGACCCTACGTCAAGAAATAAAGGAGGAAGCCACGAGGTAGGTGTTGGAAATATGCCCTAGAGGCAATAATAAATTGGTTATTATTATATTTCCTTGTTCATGATAATCGTTTATTATCCATGCTAAAATTGTATTGATAGGAAACTCAAATACATGTGTGGATACATAGACAACACCATGTCCCTAGTAAGCCTCTAGTTGACTAGCTCGTTGATCAATAGATGGTTACGGTTTCCTGACCATGGACATTGGATGTCGTTGATAACGGGATCACATCATTAGGAGAATGATGTGATGGACAAGACCCAATCCTAAGCCTAGCATAAGATCGTGTAGTTCGTTTGATAAGAGCTTTTCTAATGTCAAGTATCATTTCATTAGACCATGAGATTGTGCAACTCCCGGATACCGTAGGAATGCTTTGGGTGTACCAAACGTCACAACGTAACTGGGTGGCTATAAAGGTGCACTACAGGTATCTCCGAAAGTGTCTGTTGGGTTGGCACGAATCGAGACTGGGATTTGTCACTCCGTGTAAACGGAGAGGTATCTCTGGGCCCACTCGGTAGGACATCATCATAATGTGCACAATGTGACCAAGGAGTTGATCACGGGATGATGTGTTACGGAACGAGTAAAGAGACTTGCCGGTAACGAGATTGAACAAGGTATCGGGATACCGACGATCGAATCTCGGGCAAGTAACATACCGATAGACAAAGGGAATTGTATACGGGATTGATTGAATCCCCGACATCGTGGTTCATCCGATGAGATCATCGTGGAACATGTGGGAGCCAACATGGGTATCCAGATCCCGCTGTTGGTTATTGGCCGGAGAACGTCTCGGTCATGTCTGCATGGTTCCCGAACCCGTAGGGTCTACACACTTAAGGTTCGATGACGCTAGGGTTATAGGGAATAGATATACGTGGTTACCGAATGTTGTTCGGAGTCCCGGATGAGATCCCGGACGTCACGAGGAGTTCCGGAATGGTCCGGAGGTAAATATTTATATATGGGAAGTCCCATTTTGGCCACCGGAAGAGTTTCGGGCGTCACCGGTAATGTACCGGGACCACCGGAGGGTTCCGGGGGTCCACCGGGAGGGGCCACCAGCCCCGGAGGGCCCTATGGGCTGTATGTGGAGAGGGACCAGCCCCTTAGTGGGCTGGGCGCCTTCCCTCCCAGGGCCCATGCGCCTGGGGGTTTGGGGGAACCCTAAGGGGAGGCGCCCCCCTTGCCTTGGGGGGCAAGGCAACCCCCTGGCCGCCGCTCCCTCCTCAGATTGGATCTGAGGGGGCCGGCCCCCCCTCTCCCTTGCCCCTATATATATGTGGGGGGTGGGAGGGCAGCCGGACCCAAGTTCTGGCGCAGCCCTCCCCCTCTTCCATGTCCTCCTCCTCTCCTGCGGTGCTTGGCGAAGCCCTGCAGGATTGCCACGCTCCTCCATCACCACCACGCCGTCGTGCTGCTGCTGGACGGAGTCTTCCCCAACCTCTCCCTCTCTCCTTGCTGGATCAAGGCGTGGGAGACGTCACCGGGCTGCACGTGTGTTGAACGCGGAGGCGCCGTGGTTCGGCGCTTAGATCGGAATCAACCGCGATCTGAATCGCTACGAGTACGACTCCTTCATCCGCGTTCTTGCAACGCTTGCGCATCGCGATCTACAATGGTATGTAGATGCACTCCCCTTCCCCTCGTTGCTAGATTACTCCATAGATTGATCTTGGTGATGCGTAGAAAATTTTGAATTTCTGCTACGTTCCCCAACAGTGGCATCATGAGCTAGGTCTATGCGTAGTTTCTATGCACGAGTAGAACACAAAGTAGTTGTGGGCGTCGATTTTGTCAATTTACTTGCCGTTACTAGTCTTATCTTGATTCGGCGGCATCGTGGGATGAAGCGGCCCGGACCGACCTTACACGTACACTTACGTGAGACAGGTTCCACCGACTGACATGCACTAGTTGCATAAGGTGGCTAGCGGGTGTCTGTCTCTCCCACTTTAGTCGGATCGGATTCGATGAAAAGGGTCCTTATGAAGGGTAAATAGAAATTGGCATATCACGTTGTGGCTTTTGCGTAGGTAAGAAACGTTCTTGCTAGAATCCCATAGCAGCCACGTAAAACATGCAACAACAATTAGAGGACGTCTAACTTGTTTTTGCAGGGTATGCTATGTGATGTGATATGGCCAAAAGGATGTGATGAATGATATATGTGATGTATGAGATTGATCATGTTCTTGTAATAGGAATCACGACTTGCATGTCGATGAGTATGACAACCGGCAGGAGCCATAGGAGTTGTCTTAATTTATTGTATGACCTGCGTGTCAATGAAAACGCCATGTAATTACTTTACTTTATTGCTAACCGTTAGCCATAGTAGTAGAAGTAATAGTTGGCGAGACAACTTCATGAAGACACGATGGAATGATGATGGAGATCATGGTGTCATGCCGGTGACGAAGGTGATCATGCCGCGCCTCGAAGATGGAGATCAAAGGCGCAAGATGATATTGGCCATATCACGTCACTTTATGATTTGCATGTGATGTTTGTCATGTTTACATCTTATTTGCTTAGAACGACGGTAGCATAAATAAGATGATCCCTCACTAAAATTTCAAGAGACGTGTTCCCCCTAACTGTGCACCGTTGCGAAGGTTCGTTGTTTCGAAGCACCACGTGATGATCGGGTGTGATAGATTCTAACGTTCGAATACAACGGGTGTTGACGAGCCTAGCATGTACAGACATGGCCTCGGAACACATGCGAAACACTTAGGTTGACTTGACGAGCCTAGCATGTACAGACATGGCCTCGGAACACAAGAGATCGAAAGGTCGAACATGAGTCGTATAGTAGATGCGATCAACATGGAGATGTTCACCGATGATGACTAGTCCGTCTCACGTGATGATCGGACACGGCCTAGTTTGACTCGGATCATGTATCACTTAGATGACTAGAGGGATGTCTATCTGAGTGGGAGTTCATTAAATAATCAGATGAACTTAATTATCATGAACATAGTCAAAAGGTCTTTGCAAATTATGTCATAGCTTACGCTTTAGTTCTACTGTTTAAGATATGTTCCTAGAGAAAATTTAGTTGAAAGTTGATAGTAGCAATTATGCGGACTGGGTTCGTGAACTGAGGATTGTCCTCATTGCTGCACAGAAGGCTTATGTCCTTAATGCACCGCTCGGTGTGCTGAACCTCAGCGTCGTCTGTAGATGTTGCGAAACATCTGACATACACGTTTTGATGACTACGTGATAGTTCAGTGCGTAATGCTAACGGTTTAGAATTGTGGCACCAAAGACGTTTTTGAAACATCGCAGAACATATGAGATGTTCCGAAGACTGAAATTGGGATTTCAGACTAGTGCCCACGTCAAGAGGTATGAGACCTCTGACAAGTTTCTTAAGCCTGCAGACTAAGGGAGAAAAGCTCAATCGTTGAGCATGTGCTCAGATTGTCTGAGTACCACAATCGCTTGAATCGAGTGGGAGTTAATCTTCCAGATGAGATAGTGATGGTTCTCCATAGTCACTGCCACCAAGCTATTAGAGCTTCGTGATGAACTATAACATATCAGGGATAGATAGATGATCCTTGAGCTATTCGCAATGTTTGACACCGCGAAAGTAGAAATCAAATAGGAGCATCAATTGTTGATGGTTAGTAAAACCACTAGTTTCTAGAAGGGCAAGGGCAAAAGGGATACTTCATGAAACAGCAAATCATTTGCTGCTCTAGTGAAGAATCCCAAGGTTGAACCCAAACCCGAGACTAAGTGCTTCTGTAATGAGGGGAACGGTCACTGAAGCAGAACTACCCTAGATACTTGGTAGATGAGAAGGCAGGCAAGGTCGACAGAAGTATATTGGATATACATTATATGAATGTGTACTTTACTAGTACTCCTAGCAGCACCAGGGTATTAGATACCGGTTCGGTTGCTAAGTGTTAGTAACTCGAAATAAAAGCTGCGGAATAAACGGAGACTAGCTAAAGGTGAGATGACGATATGTGTTGGAAGTGTTTCCAAGGTTGATGTGATCAAGCATCGCATGCTCCCTCTACCATCGAGATTGGTGTTAAACCTAAATAACTGTTATTTGGTTGAGCATAAACATGATTGGATTATGTTTATCGCAATACGGTTATTCATTTAAGGAGAATAATGGTTACTCTGTTTATTTGAATAATACCTTCAATGGTCTTGCACCTAAAATGAATCTCGATCGCAGTGATACACATGTTCGTGCCAAAAAATAGTAATGATAGTACCACATACTTGTGGCACTGCCATTTGAGTCATATTGGTATAGAACGCATGAAGAAGCTCCATGTAGATGGATCTTTGGACTCACTCGTTTTTGAAAAGATTGAGACATGCGAACCATGTCTATTGGTATATATGCATGAAGAAACTCCATGCAGATGGATCGCTTGGACTCACTTGATTTTGAATCACTTGAGACATGCAAATCATACCACATGGGCAAGATGACTGAAAGGTCTCGTTTTTAGTAAGATGGAACAAGAGAGCAACTTGTTGGAAGTAATACATTTTGATGTATGCAGTCCAATGAGTGCTGAGGCATGCAGTGGATATCGTTATGTTCTTACTTCACAGATGATTTGAGTAGATGCTGAGTGTATTTACTTGATGAAACACAAGTCTGAATTATTGAAAGGTTCAAGTAATTTCAGAGTGAAGTTGAAGATCGTCGTGACAAGAGGATAAAATGTCTATGATATGATCATAGAGATATCTGAGTTACGAGTTTGGCACACAATTAAGACATTGTGGAAAGTGTTTCACAATTAATACCGCCTGGAACACCACAATGTGATGGTGTGTCCGAACATCATAACTGCACCCTATTGGATATGGTGCATGCCATGATGTCTATTACCACTATCGTTTATGGGTTAGGCATTAGAGACAACCGCATTCACTTTAAATAGGGCACCACGCAATTCCGTTGAGACGACACCGTTTAGAGAAACCTAAGTTGTCGTTTCTTAAAAGTTTGGGGCTGCGATGCTTATGTGAAAAAGTTTCAGGCTAATAAGCTCGAACCCAAAGCGGATAAATGCATCTTCATAGAATACCCAAAACAGTTGGGTATACCTCCTATTTCAGATCTGGAAGCAAAAGTAATTGCTTCTAGAAACGAGTCCTTTCTCGAGGAAAAGTTTCTCTCGAAAGAATTGAGTGGGAGGATGGTGGAGACTTGATAAGGTTATTGAACCGTCACTTCAACTGGTGTGTAGCAGGGCACAAGAAGTTGTTCTTGTGGCACCTACACCAATTGAAGTGGAAGCTTATGATAGTGATCATGAAACTTCGGATCAAGTCACTACCAAACCTCGTAGGTCGACAAGGATATGTACTACTCCTGAGTGGTACGGTAATCCTGTCTTAGATATCATGTTGTTAGACAATACTGAACCTACGAGCTATGGAGAAGCGATGGTGGGCCCATATTCTGACAAATGGTTAGAAGCCATGAAATCTGAGATAGGATCCATGTATCAGAACAAAGCATGGACTTTGGTGAACTTGCCCGATGATCGGCAAGCCATTGAGATAAATGGATCTTTAAGAAGAAGACGGACGTGGACGGTAATGTTAACGTCTATGAAGCTCGACTTGTGGCAAAGAGTATTTTCACAAGTTCAAGGAGTTGACTACGATGAGATTTTCTCATCCGTAGCGATGCTTAAGTCCGTCGGAATCATGTTAGCATTAGCTGCATTTATGAAATCTGGCAGATGGATGTCAAAACAAGTTTCCTTACCAGTTTTCGTAAGGAAAGGTTGTATGTGATACAATCAGAAAGGTTTTGTCGATCCTAAGGATGCTAAAAGGTATGCTAGCTCTAGCGATCCTTCCATGGATTAGAGCAAGCATCTCGGAGTCAGAATATACGCTTTAATGGAGTGATCAAAGTTTTTTGGGTTTATACAAAGTTTGTTAGAAACTTGTATTTACAATAAAGTGAGTGGGAGCGCTACAACATTTCTGATAAGTATATGTGAAAGACATATTGTTGATCCGAAATGATGTAGAATTTATGGAAAGCATAAAGGGATTGTTTGAAAGGAGTTTTTCAAGGGAAGACCTGGATAAAGCTGCTTACATATTGGGCATCAAGATCTATAGAGATAGATCAAGACGCCTGATAATACTTTCAAAGAACGCACACCTTGACATGATTTTGAAAGAGTTCAAAATAGATCAGTCAAAGAAGGAGTTCTTACCTGAGTTATAAGATGTGAAGTTGAGTAAGACTCAAAGCTTGACCACGGCAGAAGAAAGAGGAAGGACGAAGGTCGTCCCCTATGCTTTTGTCATAGGCTCTATACGGTATGGCATGCTGAGTACCGCACCTGATGTGTGCCTTGCCACATGTCTGGCAAGAGGGTACAAAGGTGATCCAGGAGTGGATCACTAGATAGCGGTCAAAATTATCCTTAGAGGAATAAGGAAATGTTTCTCGGTTATGGAGGTGATAAAGAGTTCGACGTAAAGAGTTACGTCGATGCAAGCTTAACACCTATCCGGATAGCTCTGAGTAGAGATACCGGATACGTATAATGGAGCAACAATTTGGAATAGCTCCAAGTGGAACGTGGTAGCAGCATCTATGATATGACATAAAGTTTTGCGAAATACATAGGGATCTGAATGTTGCAGACCCGTTGCAGACCCGTTGACTACAACCTCTCTCACAAGCATAACATGATCAAACCAGAACTCATTGAGTGTTAATCACATAGTGATGTGAACTAGATTGTTGACTCTAGTAAACTCTTTGGATGGTAGTCACATGGTGATGTGACCTGTGAGTGTTAATCACATGGTGATGTGAACTAGATTATTGACTCTAGTGCAAGTGGGAGACTGTTGGAAATATGCCCTAGAGGCAATAATAAATTGGTTATTATTATATTTCCTTGTTCATGATAATCGTTTATTATCCATGCTAAAATTGTATTGATAGGAAACTCAAATACATGTGTGGATACATAGACAACACCATGTCCCTAGTAAGCCTCTAGTTGACTAGCTCGTTGATCAATAGATGGTTACGGTTTCCTGACCATGGACATTGGATGTCGTTGATAACGGGATCACATCATTAGGAGAATGATGTGATGGACAAGGCCCAATCCTAAGCCTAGCATAAGATCGTGTAGTTCGTTTGCTAAGAGCTTTTCTAATGTCAAGTATCATTTCATTAGACCATGAGATTGTGCAACTCCCGGATACCGTAGGAATGCTTTGGGTGTACCAAACGTCACAACGTAACTGGGTGGCTATAAAGGTGCACTACAGGTATCTCCGAAAGTGTCTGTTGGGTTGGCACGAATCGAGACTGGGATTTGTCACTCCGTGTAAACGGAGAGGTATCTCTGGGCCCACTCGGTAGGACATCATCATAATGTGCACAATGTGACCAAGGAGTTGATCACGGGATGATGTGTTACGGAACGAGTAAAGAGACTTGCCGGTAACGAGATTGAACAAGGTATCGGGATACCGACGATCGAATCTCGGGCAAGTAACATACCGATAGACAAAGGGAATTGTATACGGGATTGATTGAATCCCCGACATCGTGGTTCATCCGATGAGATCATCGTGGAACATGTGGGAGCCAACATGGGTATCCAGATCCCGCTGTTGGTTATTGGCCGGAGAACGTCTCGGTCATGTCTGCATGGTTCCCGAACCCGTAGGGTCTACACACTTAAGGTTCGATGATGCTAGGGTTATAGGGAATAGATATACGTGGTTACCGAATGTTGTTCGGAGTCCCAGATGAGATCCCGGACGTCACGAGGAGTTCCGGAATGGTCTGGAGGTAAAGATTTATATATGGGAAGTCCCGTTTTGGCCACCGGAAGAGTTTCGGGCGTCACCGGTAATGTACCGGGACCACCGGAGGGTTCCGGGGGTCCACCGGGAGGGGCCACCAGCCCCGGAGGGCCCTATGGGCTGTATGTGGAGAGGGACCAGCCCCTTAGTGGGCTGGGCGCCTTCCCTCCCAGGGCCCATGCGCCTGGGGGTTTGGGGGAACCCTAAGGGGAGGCGCCCCCTTGCCTTGGGGGGCAAGGCAACCCCCTGGCCGCCGCCCCCTCCTCAGATTGGATCTGAGAGGGCCGGCCCCCCTCTCCCTTGCCCCTATATATATGTGGGGGGTGGGAGGGCAGCCGGACCCAAGTTCTGGCGCAGCCCTCCCCCTCTTCCATGTCCTCCTCCTCTCCTGCGGTGCTTAGCGAAGCCCTGCAAGATTGCCACGCTCCTCCACCACCACCACGCCGTCGTGCTGCTGCTGGACGGAGTCTTCCCCAACCTCTCCCTCTCTCCTTGCTGGATCAAGGCGTGGGGAACATCACCGGGCTGCACGTGTGTTGAACGCGGAGGCGCCGTGGTTCGGCGCTTAGATCGGAATCAACCGCGATCTGAATCGCTACGAGTATGACTCCTTCATCCGCGTTCTTGCAACGCTTCCGCGTCGCGATCTACAATGGTATGTAGATGCACTCCCCTTCCCCTCGGTGCTAGATTACTCCATAGATTGATCTTGGTGATGCGTAGAAAATTTTGAATTTCTGCTACGTTCCCAACAGTAGGGGGGCGCGCCTACCCCCCGAGGCGCGCCCTCCACCCTCGTGGGCCTCCTGTTGCTCCACCGACGTACTCCTTCCTCCTATATATACCTACGTACCCCCAAACGATCAGATACGGAGCCAAAAACCTAATTCCACCGCCGCAACCTTCTGTACCCACGAGATCCCATCTTGGGGCCTGTTCTGGAGCTCCGCCGGAGGGGGCATCGATCACGGAGGGCTTCTACATCAACACCATAGCCCCTCCGATGATGTGTGAGTAGTTTACCTCAGACCTTCGGGTCCATAGTTATTAGCTAGATGGCTTCCTCTCTCTTTTTGGATCTCAATACAATGTTCTCCCCCTCTGTCGTGGAGATCTATTCGATGTAATCTACTTTTGCGGTGTGTTTGTTGAGACCGATGAATTGTGGGTTTATGATCAAGTTTATCTATGAACAATATTTGAATCTTCTGAATTCTTTTATGTATGATTGGTTATCTTTGCAAGTCTCTTCGAATTATCAGTTTGGTTTGGCCTACTAGATTGATCTTTCTTGCAATGGGAGAAGTGCTTAGCTTTGGGTTCAATCTTGCGGTGTCCTTTCCCAGTGACAGTAGGGGCAGCAAGGCACGTATTGTATTGTTGCCATCGAGGATAACAAGATGGGTTTTTTTTATCATATTGCATGAATTTATCCCTCTACATCATGTCATCTTGCTTAAGGCGTTACTCTGTTCTTATGAACTTAATACTCTAGATGCATGCTGGATAGCGGTCGATGTGTGGAGTAATAGTAGTAGATGCAGGCAGGAGTCGGTCTACTTGTCTCAGACGTGATGCCTATATACATGATCATACCTAGATATTCTCATAACTATGCTCAATTCTGTCAATTGCTCAACAGTAATTTGTTCACCCATCGTAAAATACTTATTCTCTTGAGAGAAGCCACTAGTGAAACCTATGGCCCCCGGGTCTATCATCATCGTATTAATCTTCCAACACTTAGTTATTTCCGTTGCTTTTTACTTTTGTTTTATTTTACTTTGCATCTTTATCACAAAAATACCAGAAATATTATCCTAGCATATCTATCAGATCTCACTCTCGTAAGTGACCGTGTAGGGATTGACAACCCCTTATCGCGTTGGTTGCGAGGATTTATTTGTTTGTGTAGGTGCGAGGGACTCGCGCGTCGCCTCCTACTGGATTGATACCTTGATTCTCAAAAACTGAGGGAAATACTTATGCTACATTGCTGCATCGCCCTTTCCTCTTCAAGGGAAAACCAACGCAGTGCTCAAGAGGTAGCAAGAAGGATTTCTGGCGCCGTTGCCGGGGAGGTCTACGCAAAAGTCAACATACCAAGTACCCATCACAAACCCTTATCTCCCGCATTACATTATTTGCCATTTGCCTCTCGTTTTCCTCTCCCCCACTTCACCCTTGCCGTTTTATTCGCCCTTTTTTCCGTTCGTCTTTTCGTTTGCCTTGATGTCTTACTTGGCTCGTTTGGTTGAAATAGTTGAGTATTTATTCCTAAACAGAGAAGCTAAGATCTATGGATCCTCATCCGCTTGCCAACCTTTTTAAGAGATCCAATTATGATGAACCAATTCCTAGTTATTTGGGTGCACTAGATTATCTTTATAAGGTTTTGCTTGAAATCCGTGAATCTGAAAATTGTGATGAAGTGCTTTATGAAGTGATTCACGATAGATCTTTGAATAAAAAGCATGATTGCAATGATGCCACTATAAATTCTCTTGATGTCAATTGTGCTAATAATATGCAAAACCCTAAGCTTGGGGATGCTAGTTTTGCTATGTCTACTACTTGTTGCAATGATCATGATTGGGGTGATTCTTCATTTGATCTTGAAATTTTATTTAAGCCCCATGATGAATATGAGATTAATAATAGTGTTTGCAATAATATTGAAAGTGGGTTTGGAAGAGTGTCAACTTTAGATCCCACATATTTGGAGAACGTTCAATCTTATGAAATTTTTGATAAAAGTGGGTTTGGAGAGGTCATGACTTTAGTTAATGTTAATCCCACTATCTTGGAAGAGTGTCAACTTTGCATGCATGTGGATCGTGTTGAGAATATGTTTTGTGATAGCTATATTGTTGAATTTGCTTATGATCCTACATGTAATTATTATGAGAGAGGAAAATATGGTTGTAGAAATTTTCATGTTACTAAATTACCTCTCTTTATGTTGAGATTGCTATTGTTTCTTTCCGCTTCCTTGCATATGCTAGTTTTTGCTTGTCTTTATAATTTGTTTGCCTATAAGATGCCTATGCATAGGAAGTATGTTAGACTTAGATGTGTTTGTCACGTGTTTTATGATGCTCTCTTTGTGCTTCAATTCTTGTCTTTCTTGTGAGCATCACTGAAATCTCAATGCCTAGCTAAAAAAGGCTTTAAAGAAAAGCGCTTGTTGGGAGACAACCCAATATTTATCCTTGCTGTTTAGCAATTTTTTTTTGATCTAGCCTCTGGTTAGATGTGCTTTTATGTTTTAATTAGTGTTTGTGCCAAGTTAAACCTATAGGATCTTCTTGGATGATAGTTATTTGATCTTGCAGAAATTTCCAGAAACTTTCTGTTCACGAAAATAATTGTTAAAAATCACTAGAACGTGAGAAAATATTGATTCCAATTGCTGCTGATCAATAAACAAATTGCCTAGGTCGTCCTATTTTGGCTTATTTTTTGGAGTTCCAGAAGTTTGCGTTAGTTACAGATTACTACAGACTGTTCTGTTTTTGACAGATTCTGTTTTTCGTGTGTTGTTTGCTTATTTTGATGAATCTATGGCTAGTAAAATAGTTCATAAACCATAGAGAAGTTGGAATACAGTAGTTTTAACACCAATATAAATAAAGAATGAGTTCATTACAGTACCTTGAAGTGGTCTTTTGTTTTCTTTCGCTAACGGAGCTCACGAGATTTTCTGTTAAGTTTTGTGTTGTGAAGTTTTCAAGTTTTGGGTGAAATATTTGATGGATTATGGAACAAGGAGTGGAAAGAGCCTAAGCTTGGGGATTTCCATGGCACCCCCAAGATAATCTAAGGACACCTAAAAGCCAAAGCTTGGGGATGCCCCGGAAGGCATCCCCTCTTCCGTCTACTTCCATCGGTAACTTTACTTGGAGCTATATTTTTATTCACCACATGATATGTGTTTTGCTTGGAGCGTCTTGTATGATTTGAGTATTTATTTGTTAGTTTACCACAATCATCCTTTCTGTACATACCTTTTGAGAGCGACACACATGATTTGGAAATTATTAGAATACTCTATGTGCTTCACTTATATCTTTTGAGTTATATAGTTTTTGCTCTAGTGCTTCACTTATATCTTTTAGAGCACGGTGGTGGATTTGTTTTATAGAAACTATTGATCTCTCATGCTTCACTTAGATTATTTTGAGAGTCTTAAATAGCATGGTAATTTGCTTAAATAATCCTAATATGCTAGGTATTCAAGATTAGTAAAAACTTTCTTACGAGTGTGTTGAATACTAAGAAAAGTTTGATGCTTGATAATTGTTTTGAGATATAAAGATGGTGATATTAGAGTCATGCTAGTTGAGTAGTTGTGAATTTGAGAGATACTTGTGTTAAAGTTTGTGATTCCCGTAGCATGCACGTATGGTGAACCGTTATGTGATGAAGTCGGAGCATAATTTATTTATTGATTGTCTTCCTTATGAGTGGCGGTCGGGGACGAGCGATGGTCTTTTCCTACCAATCTATCCCCCTAGGAGCATGCGCGTAATACTTCACTTTGATAACTTTTAGATTTTTGCAATAAGTATATGAGTTCTTTATGACTAATGTTGAGTCCATGGATTATACGCACTTTTCTTCCTTCCACCATTGCTAGCTTCTCTAATACCGCGCACTTTTCGCCGGTATCATACACCCACCATATACCTTCCTCAAAACAGCCACCATACCTACCTATCATGGCATTTCCATAGCCATTCCGAGATATATTGCCATGCAACTTACCACCGTTCCGATTATTATGACACGCTCCATCATTGTCATATTGCTTTGCATGATCATGTAGTTGACATTGTATTTGTGGCAAAGCCACCGTTCATAATTCTTTCATACATGTCACTCTTGATTCATTGCATATCCCGGTACACCGCCGGAGGCATTCACATAGAGTCATATTTTGTTCTAAGTATTGAGTTGTAAGTAAATAAAAGTGTGATGATCATCATTTTTAGAGCATTGTCCCAAGTGAGGAAAGGATGATGGAGACTATGATTCCCCCACAAGTCAGGATGAGACTCCGGATGAAAAAAAAGAGGCCATAAAAAAGGAAGAGAAGGCCCAAATAAAAAAAATGAGAGAAAAAGAGAGAAGGGACAATGTTACTATCCTTTTACCACACTTGTGCTTCAAAGTAACACCATGATCTTCATGATAGAGAGTCTCTCATTTTATCACTTTCATATACTAGTGTGAATTTTTCATTATAGAACTTGGCTTGTATATTCCAATGATGGGCTTCCTCAAAATGCCCTAGGTCTTCGTGAGCAAGCGAGTTGGATGCACACCCACTTAGTTTCTTTTGTTGAGCTTTCATATACTTGTATCTCTAGTGCATCCGTTGCATGGCAATCCCTACTCACTCACATTGATATCTATTGATGGGCATCTCCATAGCCCGTTGATACGCCTAGTTGATGTGAGACTATCTTCTCCCTTTTTGTCTTCTCCACAACCACCATTCTATTCCACATATAGTGTTATGTCCATGGCTCACGCTCATGTATTGCGTGAAGATTGAAAAAGTTTGAGAACGTCAAAAGTATGAAACAATTTCTTGGCTTGTCATCGGGGTTGTGCATGATTTAAATACTTTGTGTGGTGAAGATAGAGCATAGCCAGACTATATGATTTTGTAGGGATAACTTTCTTTGGCCATGTTATTTTGAGAAGACATGATTGCTTGGTTAGTATGCTTGAAGTATTATTATTTTTTATGTCAATATTAAACTTTTGTCTTGAATCTTTCGGGTCTGAATATTCATACCACAATTAAAAAGAATTACATTGAAATTATGCCAAGTAGCATTCCCCATCAAAAATTCTGTTTTTATCATTTACCTACTCGAGGACGAGTAGGAATTAAGCTTGGGGATGCTTGATACGTCTCCAACGTATCTATAATTTTTGATTGGTCCATGCTATATTATCTTCTGTTTTGGACATTATGGGCTTTATTATTCACTTTTATATTATTTTTGGGACTAACCTATTAACCGGAGGCCCAGCCCAGAATTGCTGCTTTTTGTCTATTTCAGAGTTTTGCAGAAAAAGAATATCAAACGGAGTCCAAACGGAATGAAACCTTCGGGAACGTGATTTTTAGAACGAACATGATCCAGGAGACTTGGACCCTACGTCAAGAAATAAAGGAGGAAGCCACGAGGTAGGGGGGCGCGCCTACCCCCCCAGGCGCGCCCTCCACTCTCGTGGGCCTCCTGTTGCTCCACCGACGTACTCCTTCGTCCTATATATACCTACGTACCCCCAAACGATCAGATACGGAACCAAAAACCTAATTCCACCGCCGCAACCTTCTGTACCCACGAGATCCCATCTTGGGGCCTGTCCTGGAGCTCCGCCAGAGGGGGCATCGATCACGGAGGGCTTCTACATCAACACCATAGCCCCTCCGATGATGTGTGAGTAGTTTACCTCAGACCTTCGGGTCCATAGTTATTAGCTAGATGGCTTCCTCTCTCTTTTTGGATCTCAATACAATGTCCCCCCCTCTCTCTGGAGATCTATTCGATGTAATCTTCTTTGGCGGTGTGTTTGTTGAAACCGATGAATTGTGGGTTTATGATCAAGTTTATCTATGAACAATATTTGAATCTTCTGAATTCTTTTATGTATGATTGGTTATCTTTGCAAGTCTCTTCGAATTATCAGTTTGGTTTGGCCTACTAGATTGATCTTTCTTGCAATGGGAGAAGTGCTTAGCTTTGGGTTCAATCTTGCGGTGTCCTTTCCCAATGACAGTAGGGGCAGCAAGGCACGTATTGTATTGTTGCCATCGAGGATAACAAGATGGTTTTTTTTATCATATTGCATGAATTTATCCCTCGACATCATGTCATCTTGCTTAAGGCGTTACTCTGTTCTTATGAACTTAATACTCTAGATGCATGCTGGATAGCGGTCGATGTGTGGAGTAATAGTAGTAGATGCAGGCAGGAGTCGGTCTACTTGTCTCAGACGTGATGCCTATATACATGATCATACCCGGATATTCTCATAACCATGCTCAATTCTGTCAATTTCTCAACAGTAATTTGTTCACCCACCGGAAAATACTTATGCTCTTGAGAGAAGCCACTAGTGAAACCTATGGCCCTCGGGTCTATCTTCATCGTATTAATCTTCCAACACTTAGTTATTTCCGTTGCTTTTTACTTTGCTTTTATTTTACTTTGCATCTTCATCACAAAAATACCAAAAATATTATCCTATCATATCTATCAGATCTCACTCTCGTAAGTGACTGTGTAGGGATTGACAACCCCTTATCGCGTTGGTTGCGAGGATTTATTTGTTTGTGTAGGTGCGAGGGACTCGCGCGTAGCCTCCTACTGGATTGATACCTTGGTTCCCAAAAACTGAGGGAAATACTTACGCTACTTTGCTGCATCACCCTTTCCTCTTCAACGGAAAACCAACGCAGTGCTCAAGAGGTAGCACCACTTCATAAATTTCGTCCAGAGGATATTATAGGTGTTGCGTCACCTTATTATTGGGCCAGGCCCATGTAATTTCGAAATACTTGAGTATAGGCTGTTTTTAGAGTCCGTATGTGTGGGGAAACAAGAGATAGGGTTGGTTTCGGACCCCTTCCCCAGGGGCCACGAAATTCCCCTCCTCTTCCTCCATATATACAGCCCTTAGGGCACCGTTTAGACTTTGGGTTTTGTTTAGATTAAAAGTTCGCCATAGCTGCAACTTCGTGTACTTCGTTTGTGTTCAACGACCAGACCAAGGCGTCACAGAACCCCACCTTCATTAATAAAGCTTTCCTCTTATATTCGCAATATCCAGATTGCAATCTTAGTTTCTTGCTTGTTCTTCGTTTGCTCGCAGGAAACAGGCCCTCGTGGTCAGGTTGATCATGCTCCGGCGTGGTCAATAACCCTCGGAAGTTGTTTTAGCGATTGCTAAGGCGCGACGTCTCGCACGTTCGTAGTCGGATCGTCGAGGTCGACTCCCACAGAAAACGATAGCCACCATCTCATCGAAACATCGGGACACCTTTGCCTCTATCATTGCCGGGGAGGTTAGTGCTTGAAGGTATATCTTTAGATCTTACAATCGAATCTTTTTGTTTCTTGTCTTATCATTAGTTTAGTCTATAAAAGAAAACTACAAAAAAATGGAATTGAGGGTACCTCATATGCTTCATCTTTTTAATGTCTTTAATGAAAATAAAGATTCCGATAATTGTGCCAAAGTGTTAGAAGAAGAATGCATTAGAATGTTCGGCACTAAATATTTGAACGAGGAGCATGATTGCAATGTTGTTAGTATGAATTCTTTGAATATCCATGATGCTAATGATATGCAAAGACACAAGCTTGGGGATTCTATGTTTGATGAAGATGATATTTTTAGTCCCCCAAGTTTTGATGAGAAAATTTATTATGATGATAGCATGCCTCTTATTTATGATGATTATATTGATGAAAGTGGGTTTGGAAGAGTGTCAACTTTAGGAAGTAATGATCCCACTATTTTGTAGGGTGTTGAATCTTATTGTGACAATTATAAAAGTGGATTTGGAGAGGTCATGACTTTATTTAGTAATGATTCCACTATCTTGGAAGAGGTTTCAATTGATTATGATGAGAACAAAGTTGCTACTTATGATGATTATTGTGATGACACTTATGCTATAAAAAGTAGTGATGATTATATTTATAAAACTTGTCATGATTATGATTACCCTTTTTCTGAACATTACTCTTTTAATGTGGAAACAATTTATAGTATTTGAGTTTCTTTTGATACTCCCACTATTCCGAATGATAAAATTTTGCTTATGTGGAGAGTAATAAAATTTCTATGCTTGTAGATCACGAAAAGAATGCTCTATGTGATGGTTATATTGTTGAATTTATTCATGATGCTACTGAAAATTATTATGAGGGAGGAACATATCCTTGTAGGAATTGCAATAATATCAAGTTTCCTCTCTATGTGCTTAAAGTTTTGAAGTTATGCTTGTTTTGCCTTCCTATGCTAGTTGATTATTGTTCCCATAAGTTGTTTGCTCACAAAATCCCTATGCATAGGAAGAGGGTTAGACTTAAATGTGCTAGTCATGTTCTTCATGATGCTCTCTTTATGTTTCAATTCTTATCTTTTATGTGAGCATTATTGAAATCATCATGCCTAGCTAGAGGCGTTAAACGTTAGCGCTTGTTGGGAGGCAACCCAATCTTATTTTTGTTCTTTGCCTTTTGCTCCTGTTTAGTAATAAATAATTCATCTAGACTATGTTTAGATGTGGTTTTATGTTTTAATTAGTGTTTATGCGAAGTAGAACCTTTGGGAAGACTTGGGTGAAAGTTAATGTGATCTTGCTGTAAAAAACATAAACTTTGCGCTCACGAGATTAGCTGCCATTTTTTTTACTGGAGAGTGCTTTTAGGTTGATTCTTTTTGAAGATTATTAATAGACAAATTCCTCAGGTCCACCAATTTATTTCAGAATTTTTGGAGTTACAGAAGTATTCGAATGATACAGATTACTACAGACTGTTCTGTTTTTGACAGATTCTGTTTTCTATATGTTGTTTGCTTATTTTGATGAATATATGAGTAGTGTCGGAGGGTATGAACCATAGAGAAGTTGGAATACAATACATATTACACCAATGTGAATTTATAACGAGTTCACAACAGTACCTAAATGGTGGTTTATTTTCTTATACTAACGGAGCTTACGAGTTTTCTGTTGAGTTTTGTGTTGAGAAGTTTTCAAGTTTTGGGTAAAGATTCAATGGACTATGGAATAAGGAGTGGCAAGATCCTAATCTTGGGCCCAAGGTAATATTCAAGGACAACCAAGAGCCTAAGCTTGCGTATGCCCCGGAAGGCATCCCTCCTTCGTCTTTGTTCTTCGGTAACTTTACTTGGAGCTATATTTTTATTCACCACATGATATGTGTTTTACTTGGAGCGTCATTTTGTTTTGCTTGCTGTTTGAATAAATTACCAAGATCTGAAATTCTTAAATGTTAGAGAGTCTTCACATAGTTACATAATTATTCGACTACTCATTGATCTTCACTTATATCTTTCGGAGTAGTTTGTCGTTTGCTCTAGTGATTCACTTATATCTTTTTAGAGCACGTCGGTGGTTTTATTTAGAAGAAATAGATGAACTCTCATGCTTCACTTATATTATTTTGAGAGTCTTAAACAACATGGTAATTTGCTTTGGTTATGAATTTAGTCCTAATATGATAGGCATCCAAGATGGGTATAATAAAAACTCTCATATAAAATGCATTGAATACTAAGAGAAGTTTGATACTTGATAATTGTTTTGAGATATAAAGATGGTGATATTAGAGTCGTGCCAGTTGAGTAATTGTGAAATTGAGAAATACTTGTGTTGAGGTTTGCAAGTCCTGTAGCATGCACGTATGGTAACCGTTGTGTGACAAATTTGAAGCATGATGTGTTCTTTGATTGCCTTCCTTATGAGTGGCGGTCGGGGACGAGCGATGGTATTTTCCTACCAATCTATCCCCCTAGGAGCATGCGCATAGTGCTTGGTTTTGATGACTTGTAGATTTTTTCAATAAGTATGTGTGTTCTTTATGACTAATGTTGAGTCCATGGATTATACGCACTCTCACCCTTCCATCATTGCTAGCCTCTTCAGTACCGTGCATTGCCCTTTCTCACCTTGAGAGTTGGTGCAAACTTCGCCGGTGCATCCAAACCCCGTGATACGATACGCTCTATTACACATAAGCCTCCTTATATCTTCCTCAAAACATCCACCATACGTACCTATTATGGCATTTCCATAGCCATTCCGAGATATATTGCCATGCAACTTTCCACCGTTCTGTTTATTATTACACGCTTTTGAAGGAAATATGCCCTAGAGGCAATAATAAAGTTATTATTTAATTCCTTATTTCATGATAAATGTTTATTATTCATGCTAGAATTGTATTAAACGGAAACATAATACTTGTGTGAATACATAGACAAACAGAGTGTCACTAGTATGCCTCTACTTGACTAGCTCGTTGATCAAAGATGGTTATGTTTCCTACCATAGACATGAGTTGTCATTTAACGGGATCACATCATTAGGAGAATGCTGTGATTGACTTGACCCATTCCGTTAGCTTAGCACTTGATTGTTTAGTATTCTGCTATTGCTTTCTTCATGACTTGTACATGTTCCTATGACTATGAGATTATGCAACTCCCGTTTACCGGAGGAACACTTTGTGTGCTACCAAACGTCACAACATAACTGTGTGATTATAAAGGTGCTCTACAGGTGTCTCCGAAGGTACTTGTTGGGTTGGCGTATTTCGAGATTAGGATTTTTCACTCCGATTGTCGGAGAGGTATCTCTGGGCCCTCTCGGCAATACACATCACTTAAGCCTTGCAAGCATTGCAACTAATGAGTTTGTTGCGAGATGATGTATTACAGAACGAGTAAAGAGACTTGCCGGTAACAAGATTGAACTAGGTATTGAGATACCGACGATCGAATCTCGGGCTAGTAACATACCGATGACAAAGGGAACAACGTATGTTGTTATGCGGTCTGACCGATAAAGATCTTCGTAGAATATGTGGGAGCCAATATGAGCATCCAGGTTCCGCTTTTGGTTATTGACCGGAGACATGTCTCGGTCATGTCTACATAGTTCTCGAACCCGTAGGGTCCGCACGCTTAACGTTTCGATGACAGTTATATTATGAGTTTATATGTTTTGATGTACCGAAGAAGTTCGGAGTCCCGGATGAGATCAGGGACTTGACGAGGAGTCTCGAAATGGCCGAGACGTAAAGATCGATATATTGGACGACTATATTCGGACTTCGGAAAGGTTCCGAGTGATTCGGGTATTTTTTGGAGTACCGGAGAGTTACGGGAATTCGTATTGGGCCTTAATGGGCCATACGGGAAAGGAGAGAAAGACCCCAAAGGGTGGCCGCACCCCTCCCCATGGACTAGTCCGAATTGGACTAGGGAGGGGGGCGCCGCCTTCCTTCCTTCTCCTTCTCCCTTCCCTTCTCCTACTCCAACAAGGAAAGGAGGAGTCCTACTCCCGGTGGGAGTAGGACTCCCCCCTTGGCGCGCCCTCCTCCTAGGCCGGCCGCCTCCCCCCTTGCTCCTTTATATACGGGGGCAGGGGGCACCCCAAAGACACAACAATTGATCGTTTGATCTTTTAGCCGTGTGCGGTGCCCCCTCCACCATAATCCACCTCGATAATATCGTAGCGGTGCTTAGGCGAAGCCCTGCGTCGGTAGAACATCATCATCGTCACCACGCCATCGTGCTGACGAAACTCTCCCTCAACACTCGGCTGGATCGGAGTTCGAGGGACGTCATCGAGCTGAACGTGTGCTGAACTCGGAGGTGCCGTGCGTTCGGTACTTGGATCGGTCGGATCGTGAAGACGTATGACTACATCAACCGCGTTGTCATAACGCTTCCGCTTTCAGTCTACGAGGGTACGTGGACAACACTCTCCCCTCTCGTTGCTATGCATCACCATGATCTTGCGTGTGCGTAGGATTTTTTTTGAAATTACTACGTTCCCCAACAGCTTCATCATTGTCATATTGCCTTGCATGATCATGTAGTTGACATCGTATTTGTGGCAAGGCCACCATGCATAATTTTTCATACATGTCACTCTTGATTCATTGCCCATCCCGGTACACCGCCAGAGGCATTCATATAGAGTCATATTTTGTTCTAGTATCGAGTTGTAATCTTTGAGTTATAACTAAATAGAAGTGTGATGATCATCATTATTAGAGCATTGTCCCAAAAAAAGAAAAAAAGGCAAAAAAATAGAAAGGCCAAATAAAAAAAAGAAAAAGAAAGAAAGAAGGGACAATGCTACTATCCTTTTTCCACACTTGTGCTTCAAAGTAGCACCATGATCTTCATGATAGAGAGACTCTTATTTTGTCACTCTCATATACTAGTGGGAACTTTTCATTATAGAACTTGGCTTGTATATTCCAACAATGGGCTTCCTCAAATGCCCTAGGTCTTCGTGAGCAAGCAAGTTGGATGCACACCCACTTAGTTTCTTTTGTTGAGCTTTCATACATTTATAGCTCTAGTGCATCCGATGCATGGCAATCCCTACTCCTCGCATTGACACCAATTGATGGGCATATCCATAGCCCGTTGATTAGCCGCGTCGATGTGAGACTTTCTCCTTTTGTCTTCTCCACACAACCTCCATCATCATATTCTGTTCCACCCATAGTGCTATGTCCATGGCTCGCGCTCATGTATTGCGTGAAAGCTGAAAAAGTTTGAGAATACTAAAGTATTGAACAATTGCTTGGTTTGTCATCGGGGTTGTGCATGGTGGGAGCATTTTGTGTGATGAAAATGAAGCATGGCCAAACTATATGATTTTGTAGGGATGAGCTTTCTTTGGCTATGTTATTTTGAGAAGACATAATTGCTTGGTTAGTATGCTTGAAGTATTATTATTTTTATGTCAATATTAAACTTTTGTCTTGAATCTTTTGGATCTGAACATTCATGCCACAATAAACAGAATTACATTGATAAATATGTTAGGTAGCATTCCACATCAAAAATTCTGTTTTTATCATTTACCTACTCGAGGATGAGCAGGAATTAAGTTTGGGGATGCTTGATACGTCTCCAACGTATCTATAATTTTTGATTGTTCCATGCTATTATATTATCCCTCTAGGATGTTTTATATGCATTTATATGCTATTTTATATGATTTTTGGGACTAACATATTAACCTAGAGCCCAGTGCCAGTTTATGTTTTTCCTTGTTTTTGAGTATCGCAGAAAAGGAAAACCAAACGGAGTCCAATTGACCTGAAATTTCACGAAGATTATTTTTGGACCAGAAGAAGCCCACAGAGTATCGGAGATGGGCCAGAAGAGTCCTGAGGCACCCACGAGGGTGGGGGTCGCGCCCTACCCCCCTGGGCGCGCCCCCCTTCCTCGTGGCCGCCTCAGAGACCCCCCTGACTTGTTCCCGATGCCAACACCTCCTATATATACCCAAACTTCCAGAACATAACCTAGATCGGGAGTTCCGCCGCCGCAAGCCTCTGTGGCCACCAAAAACTAATCGGGACCCTGTTCCGGCACCCTGCCGGAGGGGGGATCCCTCACCGGTGGTCATCTTCATCATCCCGGCGCTCTCCATGACGAGGGGAGAGTAGTTCACCCTCGGGGCTGAGGGTATGTACCAGTAGCTATGTGTTTGATCTCTCTCTCTCGTGTTCTTGATTTGGCACGATCTTGATGTATCGCGAGCTTTGCTATTATAGTTGGATCTTATGATGTTTCTCCCCCACTACTCTCTTGTAATGGATTGAGTTTTCCCTTTGAAGTTATCTCATCGGATTGAGTCTTTAAGGATTTGAGAACACTTGATGTATGTCTTGCGTGGGATACCTGTGGTGACAATGGGGTATTCTATTGGTTCACTTGATGTATGTTTTGGTGATCAACTTGCGGGTTCCGCGACCTTGGGAATCTATGCATAGGGGTTGGCACACGTTTTCGTCTTGACTCTCCGGTAGAAACTTTGGGGCACTCTTTGAAGTACTTTGTGTTGGTTGAATAGATGAATATGAGATTGTGTGATGCATATCGTATAATCATACCCACAGATACTTGAGGTGACATTGGAGTATCTAGGTGACATTAGGGTTTTGGTTGATTTGTGTCTTAAGGTGTTATTCTAGTACGAACTCTAGGATAGATTGAACGGAAAGAATAGCTTCGTGTTATTTTACTACGGACTCTTGAATAGATCGATCAGAAAGGATAACTTTGAGGTGGTTTCGTACCCTACCACTCTTCGTTTGTTTCCCGCTATTAGTGACTTTGGAGTGACTCTTTGTTGCATGTTGAGGGATAGTTATATGATCCAATTATGTTATTATTGTTGAGAGAACTTGCACTAGTGAAAGTATGAACCCTAGGCCTTGTTTCAACGCATTGCAATACTATTTGTGCTCACTTTTATCATTAGTTACCTTGCTGTTTTTATATTTTCAGATTACAAAAACCTATATCTACCATCCATATTGCACTTGTATCACCATCTCTTCGCCGAACTAGTGCACCTATATAATTTACCATTGTATCGAGTGTGTTGGGGACACAAGAGACTCTTTGTTATTTGGTTGCAGGGTTGTTTGAGAGAGACCATCTTCATCCTACGCCTCCCACGGATTGATAAACCTTAGGTCCTCCACTTGAGGGAAATTTGCTACTGTCATACAAACCTCTGCAGTTGGAGGCCCAACAACGTCTACAAGAAAAAGGTTGTGTAGTAAACATGAGTGTTGATCTCCATGGTTGCCCACAATGGCCATTGAAACATCTTGTTCTGAAGGACATTTGGGCCGGTGGAGACCGTTCAATGGGCTAGTTTGCGGGTTGCCCTCCAGCCGATGCTCGTGAATTATGCAGACACTGTATCTTGATGATTGGCCCTTTTGGTAGTCTTCTCTTTCGGCTCGACATATCATGCCCTATGTCGGCAACCATCTATTGCCTGGACCTCTCCGCTCTGGAAAGCGCAATTACCTTGAAGATCAAAATCTTTTTTTCACAATTACTGTGGGATCGCCTCCCATATGGGATGGAGGTGATCAAGAGACACGACCCTAGGAATGGGTCGTGCCCTCTTTGTGGGGTCCCAGAGACAGGGACCCACATCATCTTCACTTCCACGATGGTTAGGTTTCTTTGGAGTTTTGTGTGTGAGGCTCTTGGACCTGATAAGGAGGCACTGGACCGTTGCACGATAGCTAGGTTTCTTTGGAGTTTTGTGTGTGAGGCTCTTGGGCCTGACAAGGAGGCACTGGACCTGATCAGCTTCCTTCAAACTTGTGCCAACCAGACCTAGAAGAGGAGATGCCCCTTTTGGCTTGTGTTTATGATGCTAGTTTGAACGTTGTGGACAACACGCAATAAGACGGTGACCAAGCGGTTCTTTCTTATGGCGGGCCTCTAACTCTGTGTTCAAATTCCTTGTTTTTTTTGCAACACTGGCACCCGCTGTCTAGACATGGAGATTGCGATCGGCCGAGCCTCATGATGGATGCGATGACTAATGTCGCGCGCCGACTTACCTCGCCACAAGCCTCCTAAGACTCCGGCCACTTGGTGGTCTTTTTTTCCTATTTCTTTTAAGTTTTGTTTGGGCTTGTTTGTGCTGATGCCCAACAGACTATTCTATTTTACTGCACTTGAGAGCATCTCCAATAGCTACCCTAAAACAGAGCACTAGGCCTTTTTAGGGCACTTGGAGGCAAAAAACAGCCACCAATAGCTGCCCTATCATAAATTTTTTGCAAATGTTTTTGGGCAACCCTTAAAATGCAGCACCAGGTGCTGCAAATATACAACACTTGGGTGGATGCCGCAAAAAAGAGCGACATCCCAACCCTCCCCCAGCCCGCGATAGCCCAACCGCAGCCATTTCCTTCTCATGCACGGTTGACCTCTGCCCCGTCAACTGGCAACGACGATTTTCTGCCGCAAAAGGCCATTGCCGCCACTCAGTCGCCTGCCCCCGACTCCGCCCCGATCATGCCACTCTACCCCACTACCTCGGAAGACCACCGGAGCGCCCACAACCCCTCCGATTTTGGCCAGCCGCCACCCGTATGGCTATCGTGGCTCGAACGTGTCTAGCGGCCATTGGTGCACCACTGCTTGCCGCCCGACAGCCGCGATCGAGCTGATCGACGACGAGCTTCGCGTGGTGTCGATGGCACAACATTGGTGATTTTTGGCAGCGCAATCACCTTCCAAGCGTTGACGGTGGTACTTCCATAGCCGTTTTCACCTCAATCTTCTTCATCAAACAATTTGCGAAGAGGGCGGTGGAAGTGTTTGATCCAGTGTATTTGAGAGCACCCAATGATGAGGACACGATGAGACTTTTGGAGATGAACAAAGCCCATGGCTTTCCGGGCATGCTTGGATCCATTGAGTGCATGCCGTGGAAATGGAAGAACTGCCTTGCAACATGGCATGGCCAGTTCAAAGGATGCAAGCAGAATACCACTATCATTCTTGAGGTCGCGACCAATCAGGAGGCATGGATTTGGCGTGCCTATTTTGGGATGTCTGGATGTTGCAATGACCGATCACACCCTCTTTACAGAGTTAGCCAATGTGGAACTATCTTGGTGAACGTCCAAGCAAATGGTCGCGCATACAACTTGGGTATACCTTGCGGATGGGATTTACTCGAAGTGGGCTACTTTTGTCAAGTCACTTTTAAGCCCCCATGGTAAAAAACTTCACTTTCATAATGCTCAAGCGACTGCTAAAAAAGACGTGAAGAGGGCTTTTGGGATCTTGCAATCCTAATTTCCTATTGTGTGTGGACCGACTAGATTTTGGAATCAAGATATCCTTTGGTACATCATCATAGCCTGCGTGATCTTGCATAATATGATCATTTAGAACGAGTATGGACATGATTTGTACTACAGTATCTATGACCTCATGGGACGACCAGTGCGGCCGAGTTGGAGGTAAGGCCGATACCGACATTTTCTTGAGGTGTACCATGGCATTTGAGATGCTGATACGCGCGAAGATCTTAAAAAAAATCTCATGGAGGAGTGATGGGCATGGCATGGGAGACAACAGGTCTAATTTTATCTCTATGTTTGTTGCATTTATGTGATGAACTTTGTTGTATTGTGTGCTAAACTTTATTGTTGAGTTTGATGAACAATTTATGTCGTGGATTTGACGAACTATGTAGTAATTTGATGAACTATGTAATAATTTGTTAGTTTGTTTTGAATTCATTGAGCTGCATTTGATATTTGTATACGTATGTAATAGAGATGAAGAACTAGATATGTGGCTGTCGTGCAGCTGCCATATTTCAGGGTAGCTGTTGGCGTGATTGTGCCATACTTGGTGCCCCGTTATAGGGCAGCTATCACAGACACCACTTTGTCGTGCCCAAAAAAAAATCACTTTTTGATGCCATAAATTTTACTTCAAAGGCTTTTCGGTGCCCTAAAATAGGGCAGTTGTTGGAGATGCTTTAAACTTGTCGTATGGACATGATGGTGACTTTATTTATAAAGCGAGGAAAAGTCTATTTCGAGAGAGATAAAACTAAGAGATAATCCGTTGTACAACATTTTTTCTTGTATTCTCTGGATTAATTACATGACGGGTTTAAGATAAGACTATCTAACCATTATTCGTGCCCTTATAAATAGAATCAATATCTTCCTTCCGTTTGAATTTTGGGTACCTAAGTTGAGAGAAATCGTAAGAGCATTCCACAGAGCAATATCACAGAAAGGGTACCCAAGCAATCCGCACTAGCCTGACTTTGTATTATCGTCCATAGCTTTCCTGACTAGTATAACAAAACTTACAATGGAAGTAAGGGTAGTGTGGTGGTTAGAGAACAGAAAATAAGAAAGGTTATGTCATGTGGCGAGCATGTGCCTGCATGTATGTGCCATGTTTAGCAAGTAATCAAACCTGTGAAAGTTCAGTAATTAGAGCTGGAGAAGAAAACAACGGTCGCTAGAGTGATCTCGACGTTGATCTAGTTGCTTTAGAAAAAAAACATGAGGGGTGCACTTAGTCCAGTTTCTAAAGTTGAAATGACCCCTTCACGTTCACTTTTGAGTACTAAATACAAAGAAAAATGCTAAAAGGTTGTGTCTCATTGTAAATCCTTCAATGCTATCGATTAATAAAACTTGCTAAAAGGTTGCTAGAAATAGGATCAAGTCGCACATCCGAGACATTCGGAAGATCTTTTTTTCTCTAGAATACGCATGAGAATGCGTATCATATATTAAAGAAGGGAGTGGGGAGAAAGAGCCCCACCCACATAGCATTCTTACATCATGTTACATGCAAGAGTCCACACCCTGGAAGTATCTATTCAGGAGAACTAACTACTCTCTCTAACCCTCCTAGCTAGGCCTCCGAAGAAGGTGGCGAAATCACCTTTGAGGAGGCTAGCGGTACTCCACGCTCTACCTTCTTTCTCCATGTTGGCAATCACGACCTTAGCGGAGGGAGTCGCTCCATCGAAGACGATGGCATTTTGATGTTTCCATAGTTCCCATAGTCCTAGAGATAGTATGGTGCCGCTATCCTTGGCCTTTATGTCTGTCGCCGTGCAAGAATTGCACCAAGGTATCAACTCCGCATCAGGCGTCGGCATCCACTGCGGCTTGCGCAAGGCCTCGAGCGCCATATGCCATACTGACCTCGCAAGGACACACGACACAAGAATGTTATTAATCGTCTCCACGTCTTGGTCGCAGAAGGGACATGCCGGCTGATGAGGGAGGCCGCGCCGCGCCAAGCGATCCGAGGTCCAACATCTATTCCGTGAGGCAGGCCAGTTGAAGAACCTGCACTGTAAAGGGGCCTTAGATTTCCAGGCCATGTCCGCATAAGCTGCTACCTCGAGGCCCCAAAATTTGGAGGCGTACGCCGATCGCGCCGAGTAGCTGCCGTCATCCTCCCAGGCCCACCGAACCCGATCTCGCGCATCCACTGTAAGCATGGTTGGCGCCGTCCTGTCCCAAAGGAGGAGGACTTCCTGCAATGTCTCCTCATCTATGTCCGGTCCGACCTCGAGTGCCCAGGATCCACCTTGTATAGCATCATGGACTGTTCTGACTTCCCGAACGCGCCGCGGGATCCTTGCATATACTCTTGGAGCCAGCTCTTGGACCCTAAAACCTTGGAGCCATCGGTCCTCCCAAAACAGCGCCTCCTTGCCATCTCCCACATGTGTGATTGTGGCTGTTCTAAAGATTGAACGCGCTTCTTCAGAGATTCTGATATCAAAGCCTTTCCATGGGCGTGAACTGTCCGTACGTTGTAGCCATGCCCAGCGTGCCTGGAGCGCGAAGTTGAGCCAGTGAAGATCCGGTATGCCTAGGCCTCCAGCCCATTTGGGCGCACAAACATTCCTCCAAGCCACTTTACATTGTCCACCGTTAGCCTCCTCTTTCCCGCACCAGAGAAAACCCCTACAGATCTTGATGATTGCCTTGATCGTCCTTGGGGGAAGGCTCAGGGCAAGCATGGCATGAATCGGGATTGCGCATAGCACGGATTTAACAAGGATTAGCCGGCTGCTGACCGGGAGAGATGCTCCTCTCCATGTTGGCAATTTGACGGCCACTTGATTGACCAGATCATGAAGCTGAGCCGCAGTAAGATGTCGCAGACTCAACGACAGGCCGAGGTAGCGACAAGGAAACGGTCCAATCTGGCAGCCCAAAATCTCAGAGATCCGCTCCGTTAGCTCGTCCGAGCATCGAATTGGCATGTCGGCAGTCTTTGTCATGTTAATCCGCAGGCCAGAGGCTCCACCGAACAGCCCAAATATTGATTTGCATATGTGCAGGTCAGTGATCTCCGGTTTGACGAAGAGAACAACATCATCCGCAAAGAAGGACACCCGCTGGCTTGAGCCCTGCCTGGTGAGGGGCGTGAGCATTCCCCTTCTGTCCGCCAAGGAGAACAAGCGGTGGAGCGGCTCCATCATCATGATGAAGAGCATGGGGGAGAGGGATCCGCCTTGTCTCAGGCCCATGCGGTTGGCAATTGCCGCTCCTGGGTTGCCGTTTATTAGGACTCTGGTTGATGCAGTAGATAAAAGGCCGGCGATCCAGGACATCCACTGCTGCCCAAAGCCCAGTTTCCTCAAAACCTCCATGATGAAAGCCCATTGGATCGTGTCAAATGCTTTAGATATGTCAAGTTTGATCAGTGGAGTCGGCTGCTTCAACGCGTACAACTTCCTGACCATGCATTGGACGAGCATGTAGTTGTCGTGGAGCGATCGCCCACGTATGAATGCACTCTGGTGCATCCCCACTAGCCTTGGGAGGTCAGCGGTGGCCCTTACTGAAAGAATCTTGTCGAAGATCTTGACGGCACCGTGGATTAAGCTAACGGGCCTGAAACCAGCCAGCTCGATCGCCCCATCTTTTTTAGGCAGCAAGGTGATCAAGGCTTTGTTGATGGCCTGCATTCCACGGACATCTCCTCTGTAGAAACAATCCAATGCGCGCATGAAGTCCCCTTTGATGATATCCCAACATGTGGCATAGAATCGTCCGATGAAGCCATCCGGGCCGGGAGCCTTGTCCTTGGGCATGGATTTGATTATGTTGCCCACCTCCAGTTCGGAAAAGGGATCCTCAAGGTGTTGGAGATCGAAGCTGGCTAGGTCAAGTGCGTCGAAGCTGGCTAGGTCAAGTGCGCCGAGGTCCAAACCAAAGTCGCGCTGCGGAGCCTTTCCCAGGATGTTCTCATAGTAGGCGTCAGCGGCAGCCGCGATTCCATGACTATCAACACAGAGGGTGGACTGTGCACCGGACATTCGGAAGATCTTGTGGTTGCATCCATGCGGACGGGTAGAGAGATATGATCGGCAGTTCGACAAAGTAGGGGGCGTGTAATGTACAACGGCACCACCATCCATAAAGCCTTGCCACGATGTCAAGGTGCCCACGCGACCATGCCCTTAGTTAAGGTGGCAACGTGTACTGTTACCTATGTCCTTCTGGATATTTATTCTATCATATCAGAAAAAGAGGATGTGCTAACATTAATCTCCACCACAAGGTAGTCGGTCCAAATGTATTGTCGAGCTCCATAAACCATAGCTTTACTGTATCGCCCATATAACTAGCAATTTCAGTCTCCTATCTCCATGCATAGTTGCTTCAAAAAGAACACCCAAAAATCCCGCGCGGCTGAGCCCAACCCCCTCCCCCCCCCCCAAAAAAAACCGGACCTAGTCTAACCCCAACGGTTGAATTGTTGATATATAGTGTGGTACTTACGGCTGTCGTTTTTTTTGCAAGAATGAGAAACCCAATGGAATTTGGAAGAGGTTTTTCTTATCTCTGCACTGGGTACGGGGATGGTGAGGACTAAGATGGGACAAGAATACCCGGCTGAGTATATAATTCCTCATTGGCTGACCTTATCGGTTGGACTTGGATACTGGAAACACCTCGACTAAATACATATCTCAGTTGTGTGCCTTGTCTTTTTTTTCAAGAGCACGCCAAAAGCGTGCCTTACTTTTATAGAAGAGAGCAGAAAAAGCAATGTACAAGAGACCTAGGGGTGAATACAGGCAAACCCCCTAGGCAAACACCCCCACACACCCCCTAGCTAATGTAAGCCTACTGTCTCACAAAAACCAGAAAAACGTCCTCCTCCTAGGCCGGCCGCCTTCCACTCCTTCAACTCCCCAATGACGGAACTAGCCAATTCCGGCGCATTCAACTGCTGGTTGGTCCTATTAAAGACTCTCGCATTACGCTGCTTCCAAAGCGCCCAAATAACTGCAATCACGACCGTATCAAAACCCCTCTTGGCATCACGGCTCCATCTTGCACGTTGTGCCAACCACCAATCCAAGAGGTGATCCTGCGCGACCGGAATGGTTGCCTGCAAACCCAAAGCATCAAACATGATATGCCACACCTCCCTAGCGTACACACACTGGACTAATATGTGCTCCGCATTATCCTCCTCTTGAAGGCACGTATAGCATGCCGAAGGCCGATCTTGCAACCCATGCCTCGCTCGCCTATCCGAGGTCCAAATGCGATGTTGCACCGCCAACCAAGCAAAGATTTTACACTTGAGCAAAGCCCAACTTTTCCAAATGCAAATGGCATAAGGCACCAGAACTGCACCAAGGCAAAGCCGTTGGTATGTCGACCGAGCAGTATAGAGACCTGACGGGTCTGCAAGCCACGAAAAGGTGTCCGGTCGCGAGACGTCACGCTGTACCGTGCTTATAGCTAGGTTGAGATGAATGAGCTGCATGTGGTCACCAAAGCCGAGCTCCCCTGATATATCTAGCAGCCACCTCCCGTTCTCCAAGCCGTCCGCTACCGTTCTCCTGTTAACCGTCCTCGTTTCCACCTTGGAATGAATGAATGGTGCAATATCCTTGGCAGAAAAACCATGGATCCATCGATCCCGCCAAAATAGAACCTTAGTGCCCTCCCCCACCGAAATGTTCACAAGGCTATCAAACACCGCGCGGGCATCTCTGTCCTCCGTCATCGGCAGCCCTTGCCATGGTCTCTCAGGGTCCGTTCTACGTAACCATTCCCATCTCACCCACAGTGCGAGCCCTTGCAGCTGCAGGTTCTGAACGCCTAGACCACCCAGGCAAGTAGGTTTGCAAACCGCATCCCAAGCAATCAGACATTGCCCACCATTGGCCTTATCCTTACCAGCCCAAAAGAAACCCCTCATCCATTGCTCGATCTCTTCCAACACCCAAACAGGAGCCTCCGCCACCATAAAGTGATGAATCGGTTTAGCCGCGATGACCGATTTCACTAGCACTAGACGACCCGGCCGGTGAATCAGTCCCCTTTGCCACGCCGGCGCGAAGCTCTTTGCTTGGTCCTACATAGGCTGCCACTCAGCCCTAGTGAGCGTCCTAATGGCCAATTGCAGCCCCAGGTATCTGCATGGGAAGGTACCCATGCGGCATTGCAACACCGACTCAACCCGATCCTTGTCCTCACTGTCCCCATGTATCAGAATCGCCAGAGATTTGTTGTAATTCACCTTCAAACCCGATGCCTCCCCAAACACCGTAAGAACCGACCGAACGAGAGAGAGAGAGAGATCCATGAGCCGTGGCTTGACAAATAAAGCCACATCATCGGCATAAATTGACACTGCTTGGTGTGGAGCAATGCCAGTGAAGGCACTCAAGACGCCCATGGTTGCAGCGCGAATCATCATCTTCGAGAGGACATCCATGGCAATCACAAAGAGAAGAGGTGAAACTGGGTCCCCCTGCCTTAATCCCTTCACGTGCACAAAGCTTCTACCTGGCACCCCATTCACGATCACCTTCATGCTTGCGGTCCTCAAGAGAATGGCAATCCACTGACACCACTTGGTACCAAAACCCTTCCTACGCATCACCTCAAATAAGAACGGCCAGGCAAGGGAATCAAAAGCTCGTGAGATGTCCAACTTCAAAAACACTCCCGCTTCCTTTCGAGCATGAATTTTCCTGGCAACTTGCCGGACCAAGAGAAAGTTATCGTGGAGGCGCCTCCCACAAATGAACGCGGACGGTTCGATTCAACAATCTCCTTCATTCTTCTCTGCGCACGATTAGCAAGCATCTTTGCGAACAACTTGGCCGCGCTGTGGGTTAGGCTAATTGGCCTAAAGTCTCCCACCTCCTCCGCCTCGGGTTTTTTTGGAATGAGCACGATATGTGCTCGGTTTAATTTGCCAAAACCCCGGCCATCTCCCACGTATAACTTCATGATCACTGCCATCACATCCCTCTTAATGATATGCCAAGCTTTTTGGTAGAATGCAGTAATAAAGCCATCCGGACCCGGAGCCCGATCCGGTGGCATGTCCTTGATCGTGTTCCAAACCTCCTCTTCCGTAAACATCCCATCAAGCTCCGACAGGTCAATGCCTTCCAAACCAAGGAAGTCAAGGTCCACTTCAACCTCCCGGGCATTGGCCTGCCCAAGAAGTCGCTCATAAACCTCCGAGAAGATCTCCTCCTTCCTAACTTGATCCGTGATCAGCTCACCATTATGTCTAATATGGGGTATAAAGTTCTTACACCTCCGTCCATTAGCACAGCTTGAAAGAGCTTCGTATTCGCATCGCCTTCTTTGATCCATTTGAGCCTCGATCTTTGCCTCTCGATCGTACGTTGTAGGGAGGCCAGCCCTAGCATAGCGTGTTTTAAGGACCTCCTCAACCACCTCTCCAACCAAGTCAGGGCCCTAGACTTCATTGCTTTGTCCAGCCTAAGGATGACATAATTAGCAATGGCAATTTGGATCTTAATGTTCCCCGTCGTCCTTTGACCCCAAGCTTGAAGGGCTATCGCCGTGTTCCTTAACAATGCATCCAATATTTTAAAAGGGTCGCTGATCTCCTCTGCGCACACCCAAGCTTCCTGCACTACCTGCTCGAACCCCTCAAGCCGCGTCCAATACAACTCAAACCTAAATCTCTTCTTAGCGCAGAAAGGAGCCGCTGTGGAGAGGTGCAACGGGGCGTGATCAGAAATATTAGTGGAAAGAGCTTGCAACAAAACATCCGGATAGTAAAGCTCCCAATGCACCGACACAAGAACCCGATCGATCTTGGTCATCACCACGTTCTCCCTCTCATTGGACCACGTGAACCTCCTTCCATGCATGTAAAGTTCTTTGAGCTCATTGTTATCCACAAACGCCTTGAATCTCCTCATCATAGATCTATTAAGATTAGTGTTATTCTTCTCCTCTGCCCTTAGAATCATATTAAAGTCTCCAAGGACCATCCAAGGTCCCGGGCAAGCATCTCTTCTATGTTGCAATTCCACCAAAAATTTAATCTTCAACTCATCCCCTTGGGGACCATAAACCACGGATAACCACCAATCCCATCCATCCTTGTTGCACACGCGCCCCGTGAGGAAGTTAGAGTCCCGAGTTAGATTGTCAATCTCCATGTATGAGCTATCCCAAGCAAGCAAAATACCACCCCTCGTATCGATCGCCGGGAGATAAGCAAGACCATCAAAAGATGGCCCAATGCATTGCATCACCAAATATGTATCAAGTACATCTAACTTCGTCTCTAGAAGACACACCAAGTTCACCTTTGCATCTGTTACATAATCCCTAACCGCATTCCTTTTAGCAGGGTTATTAAGACCCCTCACATTCCAAGAGAGTACACGAGAATTCCAATCCATAAGAATCCCGGTACACACCCCATAAACCAACCAACCACTCAGGCCTCCCCCACAACCACGGACGTAGTGGCACCCCTCGCATGCGCCGGTGGCATCTCCTTGCCGAACAGGGCCGCAATGACCCGAATGTGCTGCTCTCCGAGGGGAGACTCAAAGATCTCTGCTAACTCTGCGATGTTGATATCGTGGCCTTCCAAGTCCTCTGGCACGATACCAAGAACCCGCATTAGAACATTCTCAGCTTGAGAAGCCTTGGTCTTGGCAGGCTGTGCCCTCCTCGCACTCCTAGTGGCACGCGGGGGTGTGAAAGGTTCAGCCTCCGGACGCAGGGACGACTGGACCTCCAAAAGGAGCGGAGGTGCGAGCTTCTTCACCAAAGCGTTGCAGAACCACTTAAGTTTACCAAACACAATCACTTCCTGGGGCATCATACCCCCATTCCCAGCCTCTTCCCTCTGTTGCATGTCCGAATTTACGTCAGGAATCGACTGCCCCGACTCAAATGCATGAGCGCTGGCCACTTGGCGCTGCTCCATCAGCCCCTCCTCCGGACTCGCCAATTGTCGCTGCACGTCCACACATGTCGGAGGATCATGCCCAATCATTGAGCTGTCCGCCACATGCAGCCGGGGCGCCGCTGATGGCTCCACCCCCAAGGCCCCCTTGTCTCCACTCGCAGAGTCCAAGAGCCGCGGGCCAGCCTGCCGCACCACCAGCGGCAGGGGTGTCGGATCCTCTGCGCCCAAACCTGCCACACACGCCTCCAGCTCCCTGGCCACAACCAAAGGCTGATTTGGCCTCCCTACCGCCACACGCTGCAGCTATCTCGCATCATGAGGTGACACCTCCACCGCCTCCTCGGCCCCACCCACAGTAGGTTCCAACCTCTCCTGTTGATTCTCCACCGAGAGCCGTGCCTGTGTGGCCAGGAGCGCGGGCCCCCCGTTGTCAGGCGCAGCCACCAACCCAACCACTTGCTTCGCCGAACTGACCAATGGCAACTCCGGGATCGGCACGATTGCGCCAGCCGGGATCAAATCCGTCTGAACCACCTCGGTCTCCACCATGATCGCGCCAGGCGGGTTCAAATTTCTCTGGTCCACCACGGTCTCCACCTCCAACGCGCCAGGCGGGTTCAAATTACTCTTGTCCACCACGGTCTCCACCTCCAACGCACCAGGATCACCCAACCGGTCAAAAGCAGACTGACGCAAAGACAGCCTATCCCGCACCGTAGCAACTGACCCACATGGCCCCACCTGAAGCACCGGGTCCATGGGAGGAATCTTCCAGTCCATCGTCTTCCCTGCACCATGAACCACGTCGGCGTAAGACCGGCCAGCCGCCAATCCAACCCCTCCACCCGCATTATCACCCCAGGTGTCTCGCACTCCATGCTGCCAGACACAGCGATGCGTGTTTGGCCCTCCTCCCATCTCCGGCGGCGAACCCGGCAGCCCACTTTGCCCGCTTCCCGATGAACTGCCGCCAAGGAACCAAGGCTCCTCTCCCTCCGGGAAGGTGGTGACGGAATCCAGGTGAATGAGCACCTTGTATTGCAGCGTTTTGGGTTGGAACGCATCTCTCTGCTCCTCTGGCTCCGGCACCGCCAGCCACCTCCGCGTTGGGATCATCTCCGGGTCCGCCGTCCAGGCGAGCGGCTTGAAGGAGGCCAGGTCCGCCCTTGACGACGTTTCCGGCGCCACCGTCTCAATGAAACAGGAGGCTCCCAACAAGCTCTCGACCACATCCAGCTCCCAGGCGTGCGGAGGAATGCCCTCGAGCTCCAAACTGACCTTGGTCCTCAGCGCCGCAAAGACCGCCTGATTCTGCCTGATCCATTGCCGGAAAGAGAGCCTGCACCCATCAAACTCGACCACAGACCCACTTTGTTCCTATCTTCCCTGCTCACAAACACCACAAGAAAATCCTCCGGCTAGAACTTATGCACTGAAACTCTGTCCGTAGCAATGCCCAACCTTGCCTGCAGCGCTTGCCGAACCAGCTCCGGCAAGAGCCCGGACCTGTCATCGCTCACAAACACGACCATGGCATGCTGCAGTCTGCCCTCAAGCTCCGCCATGGCCCTGGACCTCCTGACGATGCACAGATCCGACGGAGACATCTCCAGATCCGCCTGCACTTCAAGCCTCGGCTCCGTCCGACGATGACCACCCAACGGCGACGCTGCCCGCGTCTCGAGCCGACGGAGTGGAGGAGGGGAAGGCGACACAGCGCGCGGCGCGGCCGCGCCCTGCCTGGACACACCCAGAGCCGCGGCCACACCAACACCCGACGACCTCCTTGCCACCTTAGCCGCCGCATCTCTCCTGAGCTCTTCCACCAGCGACGGACTGCGGGGCCGCTTGCACTGACTCGCGACATGCCCCGACAAACCACACCGAAGGCAAACGACCTTGTTCGTGCAATCCTTCAGAAAGTGTCCTTTCTCCAAGCATTTGAAGCACCGATCTCTCATCTCCGGCGTCACCTCCCTCTGAGGCGGCGAGCAGGGTCGCCCCTCCCCCACCGATGGACCAGCCTCACGACGGCGCTTCCAAAGCGTGCGCTTTGAAGCTGGGGCTTCCTGCCATGGCGCGATCCTGCGCGTCGGCGCCGCCAAGGTGCCCACCGTCGGCACCCCAGCAGCGCCCACCTCCTCCGCAGCAGAGCCGTCCGATGCCGACGGGAGGCCAAGGCCCGAGACGACAGGCCGCTCCCCATGGAATGAGGACGTCACGGAGCACGGACTGCCCGCCATGGCAGCCAGATCTGATGCCGAAGAGACCGAACAACCAGCAGGGAACAAGGGCGCGCCCCGGCCGGAGGAGCGACCGGAAGAGGGGAGGTGGCCACCGAAGCCGGAGCGGCTGGCGGCGGGAAGGTGGACGCCGGCGTCGGAGTGACGCACGGCGGGGGAGCCAAGGCGGGTGGGAGGGGGAGAGCAGAGCGCTGAGTCGCTTTTCCTTGTACCTCAGTTGTGTGCCCTGTCATCATGGCCAATCACGTGATGAGTGGGTCCCACCATATAAAATGGGTTGGAATGCTTATAAACAGAATCGGGTTCAGTTTTACTAAACGAGGGTAATCTGACCTCCTATAAATGGTGTAATTAGTAATACAATGTACTCCCATTTTTCCATTATACAGTACACATTAGTTTTCTAAGGAGTTAAATTCACAAATTTTGACCAAATTTATTACATGGAGAAAAGTATATAAATATCTTCAATACCAAATATATATCTTATGAAATTATATTTTATAATGAATCTATTGGTACCAATTTGGTTTTCTAGATGTTGATAAAATTTACTGTATACTTGGTTAAAGATTAAATTTGACTCTAAAAATAGCTAATACACACTATACTTAGGGATAGAGGGAATAGAAGATAAGAGCGAATTCACTATTATATTTTCAAAATTTTAAAGTAACTCACAGTTTTTTATTTAAAAAATGAGGTTGAAACTCTAGTCTCTGCATCAAAAGATGCACATAAACATCTTTATTAAATTCTTATTAAACAAATATCTAACAAAAACATACATCAAACAACCAGAAACCACCACTCCACACCTACAAACTCAACAGTGTGAGATGCCATTACAATGCCCCCACTATCCAGAACCGGGGTCATCATCGAGCCGCCCACATGGCGTATCGGGAGCACACATCCGGTTCAGCAGATCCTAAGCACGCACCTGCACACGCTTCAGAAGCCTGATACCACCATCGAATAGTCGACCCATCTTCAATGTAGAGATCTGCATTATCCTTGCTAGGCCAGCCGTCGACGCCGCCACGATGCCAAACAGCGCCATCGCCCTGTGCTCGTCCATCAAGACGAATCCGCCTACGAGACTATGTTATGACATACCGCCGAGACCCACCGTCATCGACGTGCTATACACGGGGCCGCTCCACCTCTCGACCCCTCTAGCGGCTGCTCCAAAACGATGACCCTAGAAGGGAGAACCGCGCCAAGCATCGTGTGATTTGAGAAACCAAGATCTGGGGTTTTCTCCGGAGTAGCCCAAGCGAGGAGATGAGACTTGCAATATAGTGATGTGTATGGCTCTCTTGAGTCCGATATAGCATGCACCACGTGATCCCAAGGCCAGGCAATGGACGCGGCCACGACCGAAACCTTGATACCTATCCAAGAGCTGGTGAGGAAGACGACTGAGAGACTTGAATCAGATTTTTCCCGGGTTAGGACCAAGATCCACAAATTCCCTCCAGGCCTGCGTTTCGTTAGCAAACACGACCGCTACATCGCCCCGAGCTTCGTGGCCCTCGGGCCGTACCACCATGGTTTACCCCATCTGCAAGAAGCGGAGGAGGTGAAGCACGCGGCGGCTCACCACTTCTGCTTGAAGTCAGACCACCCGGTTGAGGAAGTCACGGCAAGATCCTCACCATCGCCGCAGAAGCCCGTGGTTGCTACGTCGACGACGCTGTCACGCGTTTCGGCGACGTGGAGTTTGCGGCGATGATGTTCCTGGATGGTTGCTTCCTGCTGCAGTATATGCACGGCCTGGTGCAGCATAATGATGGTTCTATCAATGCAGAATTCGCATTGTTCGCGAACCGGGCGGTCCTATCCACGGGGCCTTGCATGTTGAGGGACATCTTTATGCTGGAGAACCAGCTCCCGTGGTTGGTGCTCGAGGCTCTCATGACCTTTACCCATGTTCCTGTGTGTCAGTTCGTTGCCTCCATGGCGTTCATCTTTGACGCTGGCTCCACTCTAACAAGGTTTCCCGAGGATGAACTCAGGAGGTACAGGCCACCACATCTCCTCGAGTTCCTCCGGTATTATCTCATAGGCAACATGCCTCCCACATATCCTAACTATGAATTTGTCAAACACTTAGCGCTAGCGAGCAGTGCAATCGAGCTCGCGGAAATCGGAGTCCAGCTAACGGCCAGTAATAAGAGATGGTTCGACATGAGCATCCGGAAAGGATACCTCGCTGGTGAGCTCTCCCTGACACAATTGTTCCTGAACGACTACACTGCTAGTTGGCTCGTCAACATGGCAGCGCTCGAAGCGTGCACGTCCACCGGCTGGCCGTCCGATGGCTACACCATCAGCTCCTATATCTCACTCCTGGCGATGCTCATGGACAAGGAGGAGGACGTGCACGAGCTGAGAGCTAAGCACCTCGTGCGTAGCTTCTTCAGCAACCAAGAGATGCTAGACTTGTTCAAGGGCCTCGCTTGCCACTTGCGCCTCGGCGGCCGCTACTTCGACATCCTGAAGAAGATTGATGATTACAAGCGTGGCAGGCCTGTGCGGATCGTCGTGCATAAGTTCTTGTACAAGTACTTCAAGAACATCGTTGCTGTGCTCTCTATCGCCGGGGTGCTGGTCGGAGTCTTCAAAACCATCCTGAGTCTCAAGCAATATTAATTAGCGGTTCTTCTGTTTCAATCTTATGGATTCTAGTCTTTTTCGGTGATGAATTAGCGGTTCGATAGCTGGCCATGCAAGGAGTGTGTCTCGCCTATTGAGCTAGGCAGCTCAAACGGCTTTTCCAAATTAGTCCAACTTGTGCATGTTTACTTTAGAGGTAAATACACCAGAGGTGCCTAAACTTGTCCGGTGCGGTTACTTTAGTGCCTAAACTTGTAAAATGTCAAAAACTGGTGCCACAACTTGTCCATTTGGTTCATATACGGTGCCTCGCTCGTACGCCGCCGTATTTGCTTGTCGCGTGGCCTGACAGCTGGCGTGTGGCCCACGGGTCAGTGGGTGGGAGTGTAGGAAGAGTTGAGTCGGACGAGACCAGCGGTTATTTTCCAGAAAACCCTCGGAGCTTTTATTAATTATCGCAAAAAAGTCCTTGATCTGTATAACCGTCCATACCCAAACCACCCGCCCTCGATTCAGAAAACACGAAACCAAATCCCTAACCCTATGCAGGCGGCGGCGGGGAGGATGTAGTTGATTTGTCACCGGTGGCGGCGGATGTAGTTGATTTGTCGCCGGCGGCGAGCTGTTGACCGAGAGTAGGCGGCGAGGCCATCGGTGTTATTTCTCTGCTCTCCCTTGTCCTCTGATGCTCAGTGAGATGGCCGGCGCTGGTGGTCAGAACCACATCAAGGAGGAGTGGAAGCAAAGTAGCGGTCAGGTGATGATCCCCATTCTTTCTGGAGGCCTCTTCTTTCTGCTCGCCATGTTCCCCCCTGCTCCCCTGCTCGCCGTGTTGCAAATGAAGGCATGGACTATGGCTGAAGGTTGCTGGGTTGCCAATATGAGGTACATTTCAGAGGCTTGTATGATTTGGCTTCGAGCAAATGTAAGGTTCATGTCTTTCACACTGAGTACTTTTTTACATCTTCAGGATTTCAGGGCTTGCGAATATGTGAAGTGGATAGATCCAAGATGGGATGGCCGGGCAAAGACAATCATTTGTGATCTGGCTATGAAGAACAAGCTGTTGCAGGAAGAACTTGAGAAGAAGGAGGCTGAGAAGCACTGTGATAGGGAGAAGAAGGTCATTGCTAGGATTAATAAGGAGCAAATGATGTGCATACATAGGATTTTGGTACTTGCCATTAGTATGTGTGTTGGCTTGTGTGTCATTCTGTTACCAGTAGCAGGGAAGAATTAGAAAGAGATTGAGTAAAGAGATGAGTTTGGTAAGAGGAAATGAAATTGTATTTTGAACATGATCTATGTTTAAATGGCAAAGTATGTAACTGCCCTGTTATTTGAAATGTGGCTTATGAGAATTGAATTTTCAGTTGCATATTACTCTGAAATATAAAACCTTGCTGACCCAGAACGGCTCGCCGGCTCGTCTGACTCGAAAACCTTGCTGACAACATGATAGATTTCACACAGATTTCAAACAAATATAAAATACACAGAGATTGCATATTACTCTGTAATGCACTTGTACTCTGTAATGCGCTTGTAGATTGCGTACATATTCACATATAAATAAGACCTTGGCAAGAGCATTCTTAATGTTCAGAGATGAACAGAGAATTTCATAGTGATAGCATATACAACACCATTTGGAATATAGCTTCACAGTGATAACATAAACAACAGCATTTTAAATAGAACTTCACAGTGAGAAGAGGATTTCCAGTGATAACATGGATAGTAGTATTTCAAACAGAACTTGACCAAATCCAGTACATCTGAAACGAGGGCAAAACATAAAGGGTTTGTTTGGTATCTTGGTCTGTTAACTCGAACAAAAGGAGTAGTTCATTCATCAACTCAACTAAGATGCATGAGAAGTTCATTCATGAACGGAAACTAGGTGAGATGGAAAAATGGCTATAACAGTGAGAGGAAATCATGAAGGTCATCAGGCCATCCTTCATCATAGAGACAAGAACCTCCTCTTCTGCTTGCATGAAGTGTGGGGCTTGGTGTGCACTTGCTCCATCATTTCCAAAGAGAAGGTTGTAGGAGCCAGGGGCAGTAGCTCTAGCTCCTCTTGGAGCACTTGTGCTATCTCCTGTTGCATCAGGTGTTCTCCCTCCCCTTCCGGCATTTGCCCCTCCTCTTGCACCCCTTGAAGCAGTTGTTCTCCCTCCCCTTGCAGCAGGTGTTCTTCCTCCCCTTGTAACATTTGCCCCTCCTCTTGCAGCAGGTGTTCGCCCTCCCCTTGCACCATTTGTCCCTCCTCTTGCAGCAGGTGTTCTCCCTCCCCTTGCAGCAATTGACCCTCCTCTTGCCTGCTTCTTCCTGGGTCTTGGTGCAGCTCCTTGCTCAGATTCAGCTGCAACACCTTCTGCTCTTCTCACCCTTCCACTTGTCATTGTTGTAGTCACTCTACCTACTGGGATTGAGTCCCTAGCATTAGCAATAAAGCTTGATTCAGGTAGTGGACCATAATCTCTAATTGTTGGTGGCCTAAACCTCTCCTGCATTGTAAAGCAATGAGCATTGGAAGGAGATTATTCAAAGCATTGGAAGCAAATTATTCATAGTGTTGCAAGGAAATGATTTATAGTACAGAAGAAAATTACCCTTTCCTGCATCATGAACACCATGGAATCTTTAGTTTTTGTTGGATCCAGCATGGGATTTACTCTATGTGGCATAATGTTCTGCAAATGCAGCGATACTATGATCATTGGAAGCAAAGTAAATTAAGTCATGAATGTAAAAGGCCGAATGTAGAAGGCAGTAAATTACATCAATGATGCTTGGGTCATCATACTCTTCTTCTGATTCCTCTGCTCCTCTTGGTTTTGGTTCATCATTTACATGGTTGTGGTGACCTTTTTTATTGTGATCAGCAGTTCCACATATAGAACAATGCATAGTGACACCATGTTTTGTTACTTTCTTCAGACCATCCTTACCCTTTTTCTCTTCTGGCTCTTTCTTCCTACTTTTCTTTGGCCTTCCCATGACTTTTGTGTAAATAGGTGGATATACATCTATGCATTCATTTTCTCCCAATGCTTCATGTCCCTCATAGGCATAAGGTTCCAGCCATAGCAACTCTTGTAGTTCTCAACACTATAACAGTCATGCACCATGCTCTCTGGCTCAATCCTTTCATGTCTGAAACATGCAATGGCATGATGGCATGGGATGGCTGAGAGTTCCCATCTGTTGCAGTCACAACTGTTCATGTTCAAATCCACAACATATGTATTATTCAGAGACAAAACCTGGAAAACACCTTTCCCATACTCAGTAACCATGCAGTTCTTTGCCCATTCTATATATTTGTCTAGTTTCTTCTGAATTTTGGGGCACAGCCGACCAGTCCACTTCTCAGATTCCCTTTGTTTGCCAACTATCCTGTTTGCTAGTTTATGGAAAATATAATCTAACATGGACTTTATTGGCAGATCTCTTCCATCCAGAATATAGCTGCATAGAAAATTCAATCAATGTAAAAAGACAGGGTATAAGTGGCATGCTGTTGAGAACAAAAAGAAGAAGAAATTGCAGCATACCTGTTGAGCACCTCAGACATATTGTTGAGGAGGATGTCACATTTGCAGAAATGGTTAAAGAAAGCCTTTATCCATGTTCTTGGAGACAACTTCTCAACCCACTTGTAAGCATCTAAACTGTGTTCCTTTATTTGCTCCATGTTTTTGTGGTAAGCAATTTTGTTTGTAGATCTTGCTATTGCCCATAAATCATTCTTCAATGTTTCACCCTTGTGTACTTTGTGGAAATTCTGATATATGTGCCTCACACAATGTTTGTGCTCAGAATGAGGGAACACTTTCTGCACTGCAGCAATCAAACCCTACAAAATTCATGTCAACTTAGACCAACTTCTGCAATCACAATATCAGAACCAAATTATATAGATAACAATGCTTACCTTTTGCTTGTCACTCATTAGTGTGTAAGATGATGAGTTGGAAATGTTCAGGTCATCCTTCAATGAAGCCAAGAACCACTCCCAACTACTTGTCGATTCTACTTCACAAAGACCAAATGCAATGGGGAATATGCAGTCATTGGGATCGACACCAACTGCTGTAAGCAAATTTCCTTTGTACCTAGTTTTAATGTGGCGGCCATCAAGGAAAATTATTGGTCTACAAGCCTTAAGGAACCCTCTCTTACACGCATCATATGACCAATATAGTGTTGAAAAGTGATTTTTTGTCTCTTTAGTTTTATTGTCAAAAACCTCCTTTGTGCACAAGAAAAACTTGCTTCCTGGGTTAGTCCTTCTAAGCTCTTGGCCATAATCCCACAACATCTTGTACTGGTCATCATCCTCTCCTCTGATCGACCTAACTGCCGCTCTTCTTGCCCTTCCTAGCTTACTTCTCTTAGCAATCATGTTATATTCTGTCTGCACCTTCTCCGAAAACTTCCTCAAAGGCATTTTCTCATTATCTCTGAATTCACCTCTGAATTTTGCAGTCAGAAATGGGGCAGTGAGAGCTTTAAGGTCCCAAGCTTTCGTGCATGTGTGATTATCAAGATATTTCTTGATCTGAATGCTACTACTCCTATTATCTTTGCCTGCCTTCAAATACCAAGTACATCCTGGCTTGCAAATTCTAATTTAGTGGCTGTATTCCTTGTTTTCTTCACCTTCACTCTGTTTCTCACACTATAGGAAACCAGTGCAAGCCTGAGCTCTTTCATGTCACCAAATACCATGCCAACTTTGAAAGCAGGAGCATTAAGATCAGTGCATGGATTGAATGTGCTGAACCTATACTTGAGCTTATCTTTCTCTTCTTTTGAAAGTTCCAAGTGACTATCATCTAGGACATCTTCAGGAAGTTCTCCTTCATAATCAGGCAAAATCTCATTCTCTCTGTGATCATCAACATCTTTATCTACATTACTATCAAATAGGTCGTCATCACCATCTGCTACTTCATAATCACTCTCGTAGAAGTCCTCGTCTGTTACAATTTCTTCTGTGTTCTGATGTAAATCATCATCATCTTCAGAGCTTGTATTGTCACCATTCTCGCAGTTGTCAAATTCAGCCTCTAATTCTTCATTACCAACACCAGAACTACAACCTTCACCAAATGGGATGAAACTCTTTGCTCTGATATAACTAATACCTCCTGCACTTTCTGGTATTTCAGACCAGAAAACATCTTCTTTGTCCTTTCCAGACTTAACTTGAGTTATTACTTTAGTTGGTTCATTCAGTCCATGCAGCAACACATCATCATCATTGTTTAGTAACTGCAGAGTGTCACCATGGTCTACCAGCAGGACCAAGTTCTTGTGTTCTACTGTTGCAGCAATCATGAGCACTATATCTGCATCACATGACATCAGGTGAAGCCCATCACAAAAAGATTTATCGGGTTGGCACCAATGCACATCCATCTTGGAGTTTGCTCTGTCATGGCTCAGTTGGAGAAGGAAATCATCTATCCATAAATTAGACCAAGTATCACTCTAACAGTAGTCAAACCAGTCCACTTCATGATCTATATACTTCATGTTGCTACCAGATCCACAAAAAAATCCCTTGTGATGGATTTCAACTGTGAACAGACCATCAAATAGCCCTGCATTATTAAAATAGAACAAATATTCAGATAACTATGCTGCACATATATTCAGCACAGATTTCACTTATGTACAAAAGAATTAGTTACCTATTCAGTACACAACATGTCAACATCCATATATTTAGTTTACTAAACATATAATTATTTGGTTTAATAAACACTTAATTATTCACTACTTTACATACAACTGCACACATTCAGTACATCTGTACTGCATAGCACAAACTGAGCACATATGTTCAGTTTTGTGCAGTGCACACATTCAGTAGATAACCTATCACCAAAATTCAGTTTAAGTGTACATCAGGTGTCACCAAAATTCAGTTTACTGTACGATAACTGAAGACAAAATTCAGTTACAAATCTTCTGAAAAAATTAGTTCGAACAATCTACAAATCTGAGGTGCAGTGACCAATGACCAACAAGACAAATAATCATAGATCAGAAATATTGTAGCCTAATTTGTTGCGCACATAAGCATGAGCAACTGCTGACAAGAAAGACGCCTACTTTCAAAAACTCCAATTAAATCCTAGCGAAAATCAGGATCAATGCACCCATATCTGATCCGCAACAGTCCACATACACATCACGCATACCATGGAAGAAAGATGAGGATCAAGCAAGGCAAAAGAGCAGGCAAACCCTACCCGACGCATACGCATGGACGAAGAATAGAGAATCGGGATGAAGAGAAAACTGGAAGGGTGTGACTTACCATACGTAGGAGCTGCTTCGCCTGGAAGACGACGGCGAGGGTCATCCATCGCATCCGCCGCCGATCGCCATGCCGCACCACCTCCGCCACCTTCGCCTCAGATTGATCGTGAGAAAGCAGAGACAAATATAGGCGCAAATATAGCAGGCAATCAGTTCCCGCGGTTGGAGAGTCTTTTTTGCGATAATTAATAAAAGCTCCGGGGGTTTTCTGGAAAATAACCGCTGGTCTCGTCTGACTCAACTCTTCCTATACTCCCACCCACTGACCCGTGGGCCACACGCCAGCTGTCAGGCCACGCGACAAGCAAATACGGCGGCGTACGAGCGAGGCACCGTATATGAACCAAATGGACAAGTTGTGGCACCAGTTTTTGACATTTTACAAGTTTAGGCACTAAAATGACCGTGCCGGACAAGTTTAGGCACCTCTGGTGTATTTACCTCTTTACTTTTCTACGGGTTTGTTTACCCGAGTCACGTTAAAAAATTCGAGGTGCAAAAGTTGAAGCTAGAAACGACGACTTCAAAGAACCATGATCTAACTTTCGGCTCTTTTCCGGATCTTATTGTCCTTTTTTGTTTAAAATAGCTTTTATCTCATGTAGTATGCTTTAAAGTCGACTCATTTGCTAACTAGCAAGGCGCCCCTGCTGCTGTCAAAAAAAAGAGAGCAAGGCGCCCCTGCTACACTACTGTATCAGGGCCCCTGCTACACTACTGCTACACTAATTTAGGCCACACATGTCTCGTGACATGATTCATTATACAAGTAAAAAAGCTAAACAAAAAGCTTGTTGACATGAAACATGAGTGATAAGACTGGATGATGGAGATAGCACCAGAGAGGAAGCATGAGTATTCGGGAGAGGATCGTTTTTGTTGTTGTGTGTAGTGTATGGTTTTTTCTCTCTCGATAAAGGACTTTTTTATTAACTCAAAATGTAGCATCAAACATAAACGAAGCACATGAGCAACACCCGACCTCTTCATAGCCAGTGGCGGACCCAGGAAAAAAATGGAGGGTGTGCACACTTTTAAAAAAATCTGCCTAATCTAAGTGTCATATCATATATGGCAAAAGAATAACACAAATAGCTCAATCAAGTCTCACAATATTATGTTTCTGAAAATAATTTCAAATTCATGAAATTACAATACAAATATTCTTACATAAAAGATACACAAGAATAACTTCGGTTTGCCCTTCAGCTGCAACCTGAAGGGAACGGGTGACAAGGCGAGCGGCCGAGGGGAGGGAAGCACGGGGAGCGGCGATGTCCGAGATGCAGACGAGCAGTCGAGACAGGTGTGCATGTGCGAAATGCGGACCGCCTGGATCGTTGGGAAGCGCTCTACGCGACTGCTCAATTTCGTCATCATGAGTCGTCTTCCATTCAAGTCGGGCGATGATGATGTGCATGTTTGGCTGTAAATCTAGCTTGCTACATTATTGCCTGCTAGTCTCTGTTCTATTCATGAATTATTTACTGAATTTAATCATGAAGTTGCCTGATATTTCAACAAAAGTTGTCTCAAAAAATAACATGATAGATCAAAGAGTCCTATTTTTTTTTTCCTTTTTTGTGTTTGCAATCTACGCGAGTCGCCGCTAGTGTTTTCATCGAGTTGATTGATGGAATTGATCTTTTTAGAGGAAAGGCATGCGCCAGACTTTATAAATAAAGCCACCAGGTAGTGTTCCAGACAAACATAACCAACAAACACGATCACGCCCCACCAAGGGCAGCACGAAGTTAGAAAGCGCGAAAGTAAGAGGTACAGGACACCCAGGCTAGCAACACGGCACGCAGGCCGGAAGAGAATAGGATCGACTTAAAACGACATAGCCAACAACTAAGTCAAAAGAGACATCGAGGCAATTACGCAGCCGGCTCTTGCCTTCATAGGGAAGACGCCGAGGCCCGAATTTTAGAGAACAGAAGGTCAAAAGTGTCCCGGTCTTCCGTCTTAGTCAATAATCTCCACTGCTGCAGGAATAGGCAAGATTTAAATAAGCAGTCAGCAGGTTTAGCAGGAAAAACATGCTCGATGGTAAATTTGTTCCTGGTAGTCCACAAGGCCCAGCAAATCGCCCCCAGTCTGACCCAAAATAAACGCTTAGTGACCCCAACCAGGCCGTTGTTGAGGACCCGAAGTTCAAAAAAAGAGGATGGTGCACACGACACGTGAAGCATGGTCTGATGCAGCTCCAGACCAGCTTAGCCAAAGCACAATGGAAGAAAATATGGTTCGTGTCCTCCAGGGCGCCACAATGGGCACAAAACTTCGATCCTGGGCCATTACGTTTACAAATTTGGTCAGCCGCCGGGAGACGACCTTTGAAGGCTTGCCAGAGGAAGATCTTCACTTTGGGGGGAACACAAGCCCTCCATATCTGGGTAAATCTGTTAGTGGGGGTACCACCAATAAGCTTAGAATATAAGGACTTAGTAGAAAAACGACCAGAGGACGCATGGGGCCAGACCACCGTGTCAGCTGTCTTCGAAAGCAAGGGGAAGAAGGCAGTAAGCCGCTGCCAGTCTTCCAACTCTGCAGGGGACAAAGAACGTCGGAAGGCAAGGTCCCAATTATTAGCCGAGAGCTCCGCGATGGAGATATTCGGGTTAGGGCAGTAGGAAAAACAATGTAGGGAAGATCACAAAGAGAGGTGAATCTCCACACCACCAGTCACGCCAGAACCGAACGGAAACTCCATTTCCTATCACAAACTTGACGTTAGCCTGAAATAAAGGGTGAACCTTGAGAAGATCTTTCCAAAACTACGAGCCTCCCCGAGAGGAAGCAAACATAGGGCTAGAAAAAGGGAAGTATTTAGCTTTGAGAATAGAGAACCATAAGGTATCAGCACCCGTGGTCATAATTTTCCACCACCATTTGATCATGAGGCATCTATTCATAATAGCAGTGTTAATAATGCCCAACCCTCCAAGGTTCTTGAGCCTACATATTAGCTTCCACTTAACCAATCTGTATTTGCGTCTATTATCAGCCGAGTTCCAGAAGAAAGCACCCCGATGCTTATCGAAACCAGCGTGCGTACCGGTAGATAAAAGATAAAAGCCCATGATAAACATTGGTAAGGAAGACAGACAAGCATTAATCAACGCCACTTTCCCAGCACTCGTATTGTATCTGCCCCGCCAAGGGAGCACCCTATTACCAACCTTCACCATGGTAGGGGAAAACTCTTTGGCATGCAAATTATTCGAGGAGATCGGGAGGCCCAAGTATTTGAAAGGAAAGGCTCCCAAGCTATAGTTGAGAAGCCGGGCCACCCGTAAGGCCTCCGAGTCATCAACCACAGTGACAATGACCTCGCTCTTGGAAAAATTGATTTTGAGGCCCGGGAGAGCTTCAAAGCACAGGAGAATGCACTTAAGGTGGGGAATGCAGCTGGATCGGGCTAAGGACCCCCATGGCGGTTCACTCATGGCCAGTTCGGGCAGCCCATGACGCATATAAGTAAGACTCTTGAAGACTTGGTGCACAAGACGATGACTCTTCTAAACCCTAGGCCTCCGGTATGTTATATAAGCCGAGGCCAGGCTAGTCAATAGACAACCTTATATTCATTAGAACAATCTCGTGGTAGATAATGTACTCTGTACTATTCCCCATATGAATACAATCAAAAGCAGGATGTAGGGTATTATCTCTTCGAGGGAGCCTGAACATGGGTAAAATCCTGTGTCCGTGTTACCATCGCTCCAAGACGCCTAGTTTAGGACCCCTACTACGAGATATGCCGGATATAGAACTGACAACTACGAAATTTCTCCATGCTAGTTTCTCCAATGTGACTAAATGCAGTGCCATAGAGATGTGGTAATCTTTTAGTTTGCGACATTTTGCGTCAGTGTTATGGATGTTCAATTTTATTATCAATATTCATAACATACATCTTATTCACAATAAGAGTATGCCATTTTTGCTCATAACATCGAACAACTATTGTTCTTTCATGGACAACCTCCTTCATAACATCGAACAACTATTGTTCTGTCATGAAGAACCTCCTTGCAACTTCTATGCAATGGGCTAGAGTGTACAAAAACTCCAAAATGAATATAAGGAGGTTCTTTATGAAAATCAAAAGGACATCGACTCGAACGTGCACTAGATCAACTAGAACATGCACTAGATCAACTAGAGGATGCTCCAAAACTTGTGTTGTTCAATTGGGCACCAAACCTCCACTATATATAGGTTAGAGAGGAGAGGGAGGGCTGCTACCAAGGAGGGGAATCCTCTCCTTGGGGCGTCCAGCCAGAGGGAGGAGCAGTAGGACTCCTCCACTTGTCCAATCCGCCCCCCACAAGGAATGGGGGGCGCCTTCCCACTTGGACCCTAGTTGCCCAAGTTGCCATTGATATTAAATTAAAGATATTTTTGTTCTAAACGTTTTCAGAGCATTATATATAATTTATCATCCTCGGAAACATTTTCCACACACACACACACACACACACACACACATATATATATTAATCGGTAATACCCAGTATTACCGAAACCCTTCCGGTGACCCCGAAATGCTTCCGAAACCTCTCGGAAGTATTCCGGATATTAATGAAACCAATCCACAAATATATTCTCATCACTCCCGTCCTACTAACACTCAGCAGATCGTGACTACCTTAAACTTGTGACCCCATAGGTTTGGTAACCATAGACATGAACGAAACCCCTTCGTTCAATGACCGATAGCGGAACCGTGGACATCCATATTAGTCCCTATGATTACATGAATGATATCCGAGTGAACCTTCGGTTATCATGTAATGTTACCTTTGCTTCGCAATACTTTACAAAACCCGGTGTGCATCGGTATCGTCCAGAGTCCTCACTATGCTCACTATACCGTTGCTCCCATTACCCACTACAAAAAAGACACATCCGTGACAGTTTGGCCCGAACGAAAAAAAATCTGTCATGGTTATGACACTTCTAAGATGATAATTGTGACAAAACCATGTATCATCATAGATGTGGTGGGCTCCTACTTCTATGATAAAAAATCATGAAAAAAATGGGCTTTTCGTCCTGGGCGGGCCGGGGACGCACTGCATGACATTCTTTGGGCCGTCCATGACATAAAAAATCGTGGTAGAAGTGAGGGGGAGGAAATTTTTGCGGAGTTCCCGATTACGGTGGGTGGTCGGGCCAAGCGATGCAGCGTGGTTTGCGTGTTTCTCTCTCGTACGCGCGCGTGGTGCGAGCCGTGTTCGCTATAACTGAACCCGATCGAGAGAGGCGTTCTCTTAGTGAACCCGAGCAATTGATCGATCCCACTACATACTGAAGCCGATCGATCTCTTGGCTGCTAACTGAACCCGAGCGATTCTTTCGCTGCTACTGCTGACTCAACCCGAGCGATCGTTCGATGTTGCTGCTGACTGAAGCCGATCGAGCCCCCGTCGGTGTGTTGGGTTGCCTCTCGAGGAACAGTGACCGTTGCTACCACGCGCATGATATGTAGAACGAGTCGAGACGTGGTGAGTCGAGACGGTTGGTTGGCTGTGGATGAACAGCTCCCGGTGGGGGTTGGATGAACAGGACCCCGTTGTAGTAGGTGGTTCCCGCTGGATGAACAGGACCCCGAGGAGGCCGCCACACCCCAGTCGGTTAGGGGTGGATGAACAAGACCCCGTGGAGGCTGGATGAACAGTAGCCGTGGAGGCTGGATGAATAGTAGCCCGTGGATGAACATTGGCTGGTGGAGGCTGGAGGAAGTCCATGGTGGATGAGCAGTAGCCCATGGAGGCTGGAGCGAGGCAGTAGATGGTGGATGAACAGGACCCCGTTTCGACTGTAGGCACTCGAACAGAAGTCCATTTCCTCCGTTTTGCGGTACGCCACACCCTCCCGATCAGCAGGACCCCATTTCGACCGTATGCACTCGAACAGAAGTCTGTTTCCTGTGTTTTGCGGTACGCCAGACCCTTCTTAATGAACATGACCCTGTTTCGACCATACGCGGTCAAATAGAAGGTTGGTTCCTCTGTTCTGTGGTACGCCAGACCTTGTTTCGGCTGTTCCGTCCAAGCTGGTTGGCTCCCGATGAACAGGACGTATTCTGACCCAGTCGGTTGCCTCCCGATGAACACGGCGTTGTTTCCTTTGTTACGACCTAGCCAGCTGGCTGCCGATGAACAGGATGACGTCGTTGTACGTGTTAGAGACCCTTCCCGTATGTACGTACGTAGCCGTATTTACTTTCTTGAAGCATGGTTGTACGTACGAGTAGACGATATAGATGGGACTGCATGACATGCTATGTTGGCGCCTCTACTTCAACATGTGCCACTCCTTACTCGGCCACGGTACATCGCTGCAGAGAGACCGATCGACCGCTATGTACATACGCGTTCGTGACCAGACAGATAATGCTACCTTCGCTTCGACCTGGTGGGTCCCAGCTGTCAGGGGTAAGAGGGCACTCCCTTCCGTGCGAAGATGTAGCTAGTGGGTCCTAGTTGTCAGGGGGAAACATTTTTTCATGAAATACAGAGGACCTTCCGGTGGGTCCCTGCTACAGGTGGAGGAATCATTATTTTGCGCGTAATAAGGAGGCACTTCCTTGCGTGCGGCCATGGACCCAGCTGTTAGCCTCTCCATGTACAGTCCTCTTCCGATGGATGCCGTTTGTTGAGCACATTGACCACGCTACGCTGAGAGCACCAAGGCGGTGGACGACGGTGCGGCCTAGGAAGGGAACGACACGGAGCTGGGGAAGACTCGACAGTTGTTTCCCACGCGGAGGGGAGTACGAGGGTTTACTGGTTCGTCGGTCATCGTCGGAGAATGACAACATGTGTGGGTGAGTAGAGGGAAGGCCTGACCAGTGGTGGGAGTAGGGTGGGGCGGTGAGGCCTGATGCACTTACAGCGCGCCAGCATAGCCGGCCACGGGAGGCATGAGCAGGCGGTCCCCCCGGCGCTAGTTTGGGCGGCTGCTGCAAGAAGATCAGAGATTGAAGAAGCAACAGGGCCGTTCAATTAATATCCAATGGCCACTGCTGCTAGAATCATTTGTTGACTAAGTTAACAAAGCCCTACATACACGTCAACTTAGTAGGCTCATAGGCCAGCCTCCGAATCTGGTGATTCCCAGTTGTGATGGGGAGGAATGGTTTTGTTTTCCGCGTAATAAAGAGACAATTCCTTCTGTGCGAAGATATAGCTGGTGGTCCCCAGATGTCAGGGGGAGGAAACATTTTTTGCGTCATAAGAAGGCAGTTGCTTGCATGTGGCCATGGACCATGGGGATCCCTACTGTCAGCCTCTCCACGTACATCCCTATTCCGATGTTGTCGTTTGTTGAATGTTGACCACGTTGAGCACACCACGCCTAGAGCACCAACACGATGGACGACAGTGAGGCCTAGGAATGGAACGACCCGGAGCCGGCGAGGACACAACAGTGGATGCCCACGCTGAGGGGAGTATGAAGGTTGACTGGTTCGGCTGCAACATGAGGCTGCCGTTGCCGGAGAATAACAGGAGGTGCGGGTGGGTAGAGGGATGGCCAGGCCAGCATAGGGAGTAGGGTGGGCCGGTGAAGGCTGCGCGGCATCACTGCCGGCCACGGGAAGAGGGTGCAGGCAGTCCCATCGGCGCTGGTTTAGGCGGCTGCAGGAAGATCAGAGATTAAAGAAGCATGTCGGCCGTTGGATAGACATCCAACAGTCACTGCTCCTAGAATCGTGTGTTGACTATAACTTGACAAAGCCTTGCGTAAACAAGTTAGCCACGAAATCCGTGGCGTGTACAGCCCATTTGCTATTATTTTTATAATTTACAACCCATTTGCTAATTCATATGGAATTTATTGCAGCCCATTTTCCATTTTTAGATTGCTGCCCATTTTCTCGTGAGTACCATGGTTAAATTTTTGAACTAAAAATATGCGATTTTTTTTACAATTCCCATACTTTTGCTGGGGTGTGAAATATTTTTAATCCCAAAATTAGGAGCCATATTAAAACTGATTTAAAAATAAATTAATAATATGTTATGTTAAAATCCAATGAAATATAAAATATCAATGAAGACCAAAAAGAAAGAAGAAACTAATTGCCCATTTGCTATATATATTTTTTTGGAATTTGCAGCCCATTTCATATTACTTGTAAGATTTACTACCCATATTCTAGCCAGGCCGAAATACATTTCTCCTCGTGTTGAAAGATTTGCAGCCCAGTAAGCCGGAGAAAACAAATAGGCCTAGGTTGGGTATTTCTTCAAAAAGAAATGGTGGGCTACCTATTTCCCAAAGAAAAAACAATTGGATGGTCATGCTGTTAGACGGGCCACAAAGACTGCACAACCAAGTTTATACCCTTCTCCATCTGAACAAATCCTCAAGAAAACAAATGCTCCGTCTAAACAACGAAAAAAATACTACTGGAGCTGCTGGATACCATGTGTCAGCCGCTCCTTGTGCAATTTTGTCGTTAATTGTACGTTAACAATGATGTGGGTCGCAGATATCAGCACGGTGGATTAGAGTAAAAAAATCGAGGGGTGCGTCTGAGTAGTAAAGAGGCACTTGCTTCCGTTCGGGAGTGGACCTGGTGGGTCCATATTGTCATACTCACAACAGTCCTCTCCCAATTCACTATGTTCACAAGGCTGGATGGCGGCCAAGGTGGAGGATGACGGCGAGGCCTCGGGGCGGGAATGAACAGGAGTCGGGGAAGATGCGGCAGTGTGGCCGTAGGTGGAGGGGAGTACGAGGGTTCACTGGTTTTGGTGCGGGGTGGGCTGCCGTCGCCGGGGAAGAATAGGATGGCGGGGGAGTAGAGGGATAGCCTAGCCAGCATTTCAGGGTATGACAGGGCGGGGATGCGTGCACGGCAGTGCAACCGGCCTTAGAACGCGGGAGCAGGCGCTCCCGCCGGTGCAGGTTTGGTTTTAGCGGCTGGATCGGTCAAACCCAAAAACTCATTATGCTAGATTGTAAGAATTAATTTTATATGTCTACAACTTATTGTAAAATGCTGCAGAGCACTTTTTTCTGCTTGAGGTTTTTTTATTTTTGAGACAATTTTCTTCTTGAGGTGTGAAGCCGAGCACATTCAGAAGCCCTGGGATAAAGTCGTGTTGCCAATGTGTTGGGCTGGGTTGGGCATTATTATCGAAATATAAATAATGGGCCAGAACTACTTATCATAGGAAAAAAACTCGGTTACTCAAAAAACTTGTGGTACTTGGGATTCGAACGGGATACATGGGCAGCACAATCCCTAAAACAAACAAATGGTACGGAAAAAATCTGATATTTATCACAACTTGCCGCTAAAAATTGTTAGATTTTGACCATGTTGACTACAATTTGCATGGGCTAGAACCTGGTGGGGACCCGATAACATCGCTGGTTGCAGGAAGAAAATGGTGGGAGAAAAAAGACCGGTCGCTATCTTTGCCTAAGAATAATATCAACTGAATGTAACAACTCTCTCATAGGAAATAATATCTTCCTGTTAAAATTTGACTTTTCAAATCATAATTTAAAGAACCTATGCATGAGGATTTACCTTTATTTATTTGTTTATGTTTAGGTGACCATGAGCATGTATGTGGGCCGGATTCATGTGAGAGCTTCCCTTCCAGTTATATATGGGATCCTCTATTCGGCCTCAATCACTCGGCTGCATGTGATCAACAAGTGGAATATGTGTTCCGTACCAAAAAATAGTTTGCGCTACATACGGGGCACTAAAGGATCGGATCGTGCAACGACTTCCAAAAAATTATGTTTATATGTCGTTCTAAGGACACATTTATTCAACCAACAGACGGAATATATTACTGATTGTACATTGAAAACAGCGGCAACAACTAGGGTTGGGGGTGCAACAGAAGCAGTAAGCAGGCCAGAAGAGTAAAGATGCAACTCTCTCTTCGAGACCAAACATCAGCCAGCATTACAAAAGGGCTACCAAAAAGGAACAAGTGTATGCATCAAACTAAATAAAGATCCTACTACACCAAGTATACGCATCTAACTAACTGGCTCAGTTAGACGTTATTTATTAAGTTGTGGAATTGGCTAACGGCTTGAACTAGATGGGTGCCTGATGAGGGAAAATCCAGCCAGCAGGTCGAAGTCTGATACTTGCCTAATGAACGAAACCGCGCTGCCATCATGATCCTTAGCGTTGGTTATCTCCTGGTTAATTAGATAATTCAGTTCGAGAAATGGAGAGCGTGTACCGAGACTACTTACCGACCTCCATTCAAAAATTCCTAAAGGCCCAGAGAAGCTGGGATCCTACACAAAGACCATGCAGTGACTATGATTGTATTCCGCGAAACAACACGTCCGATACGTGCGAACGATCATCAATCGTTCACCGTCGTCTGATCGAGCCAGGAACCACGTGCAACTGCCATGCCGGTTTTCTTTGAAAGGTTCTAGGATTAGGAAGGGTAGGGATACCAGGCGGCCTAAAACATCATATCAAATTGGAGTCAAATAAAAAAGGGCTCATACTATAGTCAATCTTAAGAACAACATGTCATGATCATGAATATTTTTTAGTAAATGTTGACAGTAATATAAGCAAGCCATCATGATATCATAGGAATGTAACATACTGCTGTAACATCCCTTTGTAGCAATGACTGGAGTAGGCCAGCAATAGGTCCAGCCATAGAAGGAGTCCACGACATAAATGAAGCCCTTGTGTTCAATGGCATCAGAGAGCCATGGAGGATGTATGATCCTGCGATGGACGTGCAAATTTATCCACTTACCGCAGTGACCTGTCAGATAGGCGAGACCGCGGTTGAAGAATGCAATCAGCCTGAAGTCTTTATAATTCGCAGATCTTGTGGGCACTTGGTAGACTACAACCTTGAGCAAATCAAACATGGTATCATGTTGGCTACTGTAAGATTCCGAGTATTCTGGGCCACGGTGCCAAAGCAGTGCAGTGTTAATCGAAGGAAGGGGATAAATCACCGGGTGTACACCTCCACGAGCATCCAGTTGCCCTGACCGTCGACGAGTACCATCCAAGACGTGTTCATGCCTACCCAGTACATACCGTTAATGTAGTTGAGGGTGACGGGGATTGGATCGCAGTCAAGGGGGTTGATGCTCGCCACCCTACGATCATTATCCTGTGTGACACGCCATTTCTGAAGATCAGGCGGCATCAACCAGCAGGGAGCTGGCTTAAAAATCTCCGGCCCGAGGGCTTTGAGCAAATGGTACAACCCCGACAAGCGCGCGGCGAGCGGCATGGTAGATTGTCCACAACGAAACAATGAGTTTGATTACCTCTATGGGGAGCGAATTCCAGCCACTCTTTCGCAGATGCTGCTCGGTTCTGCCATTGTTAGTGATTGGGTTTCAGAAGAGGGGGGAGGCGCCTAGCAGTGATGGAAGATTGGACGATTACGTGTGGATGAGGATGGAGAAGCGAATATGTGCTGCGGGTAGTGGACAGGTGATGATGACAATGTAGCAACAACACGCCGCTTGACTTACGAGACACATCCTAGCAGCGTAGGTTCATATCGATGCCATACAACTTGAGTGGTCACAGTACTAGTACAATAAACTACAGTATCTACTCCTATGCCCAAGTAGTATAGTGGAGTAGGACTACTAGCACCGGAGGAGTAGTATATTGTAAATAGTTACAAACTTCAATGCCCGAGCGTGGAATGACTATGAACCGCCATCGGTGCTAACATCAATCCCCAGCAAACATTCGCTGGGAGACATGGCAGTTGCAAACGCCCGCCCGCGTCGAAGTACATGTGTAAGGGTGGTAGTTTTGTCAAATACTATAGCTTAAAAAGAGGCCATTGTGAGATGGAAATCTGATGTTATGTGTGCATTCGCCAGGATTGGGCTCATGGCGAACAATCGCCAGATATCATTACGAAAAAAGGTTAAAACACCCGAGGCTAGAACTTGCACTGGCTGACCACTAACAATGATACTAATATAGTTGTAGAATGGTCAGCAAACGTGTCTACATGATGTTTGGAATTATATGCAAACTAGTAAAAGGAAACGGAGGGAGTACACCATCTACCACTTCGTGTGCTACTCCTGGGCTCCATGCGACGGGCACAACGTCCCCTACAGCCACTCTCGTTTCATGGATGGCCTGATCGATGCGTGCAAGGTGCCCTCCATCTACAAGAGTCTTGGCTGCGAGAGGTACGTTGATACGTCTCCAACGTATCTATAATTTTTTATTGTTCCATGCTATTATATTATCCATCTAGGATGTTTTATATGCATTTATATGCTATTTAATATGATTTCTGGGACTAACCTATTAACATAGAGCCTAGTGCCAGTTTCTGTTTTTTCCTTATTTTTGAGTATCGCAGAAAAGGAAAACCAAACGAAGTCCAATTGACCTGAAATTCAATGGAGATTGTTTTTGGACCAGAAGAAGCCTACGGAGCATCGGAGATAGGCCAGAAGAGTCCCGAGGCACCCACGAGGGTGGGGGCGCGCCCTGGCCCCTAGGCACGCCCCCTACCTCGTGGCCGCCTCGGGGACCCCCCTGACTTGTTCCCGACGCCAACACCTCTTATATATACCCAAACTTCCCGAACATAACCTAGATTGGGAGTTCCGCCGCCGCAAGCCTCTGTAGCCACCAAAAACCAATCGAGACCCTGTTCTGGCACCCTGACGTAGGGGGGGTCCCTCACCGGTGGCCATCTTCATCATCCTGGCGCTCTCCATGACGAGGAGGGAGTAGTTCACCCTCGGGGCTGAGGGTATGTACCAGTAGCTATGTGTTTGATCTCTCTATCTCTCTTTTGTTCTTTATTTGGCACGATCTTGATGTATCGCGGGCTTTGCTATTATAGTTGGATCTTATGATGTTTCTCCCCCACTACTCTCTTGTGATGCATTGAGTTTTCCCTTTGAAGTTATCTTATCGGATTGAGTCTTTAAGGATTTGAGAACACTTTATGTATGTCTTGCATGTGCTTATCTGTGGTGACAATGGGATATCACGTGATTCACTTGATATATGTTTTGGTGATCAACTTGCGGGTTCAGTGACCTTGTGAACTTATGCATAGGGGTTGGCACACATTTTTGTCTTCACTCTTCGATAGAAACTTTGGGGCACTCTTCGAAGTTCTTTGTGTTGGTTGAATAGATGAATCTGAGATTGTGTGATGCATATTGTATAATCATGCCCACGGATACTTGAGGTGACATTGGAGTATCTAGGTGACATTAGGGTTTTGGTTGATTTGTGTCTTAAGGTGTTATTCTAGTACGAACTCTAGGATAGATCGAATGGAAAGAATATCTTCGTGCTATTTTACTACGGACTCTTGAATAGATCGATCAGAAAGGATAACTTTGAGGTGGTTTCGTACCCTACCATAATCTCTTCGTTTGTTCTCCGCTATTAGTGACTTTGGAGTGACTCTTTGTTGCATGTTGAGGGATAGTAATATGATCCAATTATGTTATTATTGTTGAGAGAACTTGCACTAGTGAAAGTATGAACCCTAGGCCTTGTTTCAACGCATTGCAATACCGTTTACGCTCACTTTTATTACTTGTTACCTTGCTGTTTTTATATTTTCATATTACAAAAACCTATATCTACTATCCATATTGCACTTATATCACCATCTCTTCGCCGAACTAGTGCACCTATACAATTTACCATTGTATTGGGTGTGTTGGGGACACAAGAGACTCTTTGTTATTTGGTTGCAGGGTTGTTTGAGAGAGACCATCTTCATCCTACGCCTCCCACGGATTGATAAACCTTAGGTCATCCACTTGAGGGAAATTTGCTACTGTCCTACAAACCTTTACACTTGGAGGCCCAACAACGTCTGCAAGAAGAAGGTTGTGTAGTAGAAATCAAGCAGTTTCTGGCGCCGTTGCCAGGGAGGTTAGTGCTTGAAGGTATATCTTTAGATCTTACAATCGAATATTTTTAGTTTCTTGTTTTATCACTAGTTTAGTCTATAAAAGAAAACTACAAAAAAATGGAATTAAGGGTGCCTCATATGCTTCATCTTTTTAATGTCTTTCGTGAAAATGATGGGAAGGAAAATTGTGCTCAAGTACTAGAAGAGGAATTACATAGAATGCTTGGCATAAAATATGTGAATGATGAGCATGATTGCAATGTTGTTAGTATGAATTCTTTGAATACCCATGATGCTAATGATATGCACAGCCACAATCTTGGGGATGCTATGTTTTGATGAAGATGATATGTTTAGTCCCCCAAGTTTTGATGAGCTAATTTATTATGATGATAGCATGCCTCCTATTTATGATGATTATATTGATGAAAGTGGGTTTGGAAGAGTGTCAACTTTAGGAAGTAATGATCCCACTATTTTGGAGGATGTTGAATCTTATTGTGATAATTATGAAAGTGGATTTGGAGAGGTCATGACTTTATTTAGTGATGATTCCACTATCTCGGAAGAGGTTCCAATTGATTATGAGAACAAAGTTGCTATCTATGATGATTATTGTGATGACATGTATGCTACAAATATTAATGATAACCATGAAACTTGTCATCTTGATTTTAATTTTCAATTGGATTATGCCTCACATGATAGTTATTTTGTTGAGTTTGCTCCCACTATTCATGAGAAGAAATTTGCTTATGTGGAGAGTAGTAAAATTTATATGCTTGTGCATCATGAGAATAATGCTTTATGTGATGGTCATATTGTTGAATCCATTCATGATGCTACTGAAAATTATTATGAGGGAGGAATATATTCATCTAGGAATTGCAATAATAGCAAGTTTCCTCTCTATGTGTTGAAAATCTTGAAGCTATGCTTGTTTTGCCTTCCTATGCTAGTTGATTATTGTTCCCATAAGTTGTTTGCTCACAAAATCCCTATGCATAGGAAGTGGGTTAGACTTAAATGTTCTAGTCATATTCTTAATGATGCTCTCTTTATGTTTCAATTCTTATCTTTTATGTGAGCATCATTGAAATCTTCATGCCTAGCTAGGGGCGTTAAACGATAGCGCTTGTTGGGAGGCAACCCAATTTTATTTTTGTTCTTTGATTTTTGCTAATGTTTAGTAATAAATAATTCATCTAGCTTATGTTTAGATGTGTTTTTATGTTTTAATTAGTGTTTGTGCCAAGTAGAACCTTTGGGAAGACTTGGGTGAAGTCTATGCGATCTTGCTGTAAAAAACAGAAAGCTCTGCGCTCACGAGATTAGCTGCCATTTTTATTACTGGAGAGTGATTTTAGGTTGATTCTTTTTGAAGATGATTAATAGACAAATTCCTCAGGTCCACCAATTTATTTCAGAATTTTTGGAGTTACAGAAGTATTCGAATGATACAGATTACTACATACTGTTCTGTTTTTGACAGATTCTGTTTTCTATGTGTTGTTTGCTTATTTTGATGAATCTATGAGTAGTATCGGAGGGTATGAACCATAGAGAAGTTGGAATACAGTAGATATTACACCAATATGAATTTAGGATGAGTTCATAACAGTACCTAAGCGGTGATTTATTTTCTTATACTAACGGAGCTTACGAGTTTTCTGTTGAGTTTTGTGTTGTGAAGTTTTCAACTTTTGGGTAAAGATTCGAGGACTATGGAATAAGGAGTGGCAAGAGCCTAAGCTTGGGGATTCCCAAGGCACCCCAAGGTAATATTCAAGGACAACCAAGAGCCTAAGCTTGGGGATGCCCCGGAAGGCATCCCCTCTTTCGTCTTCGTTCATCGGTAACTTTACTTGGAGCTATATTTTTATTCACCACATGATATGTGTTTTGCTTGGAGCGTCATTCTATTTAATTTAGTTTTGCTTGCTGTTTGAATAAAATACCAAGATCTTAAATTCTTAAATGTTAGAGAGTCTTCACATAGTTGCATAATTATTCAACTACTCATTGATCTTCACTTATATCTTTCGGAGTAGTTTGTCATTTGCTCTAGTGCTTCACTTATATTCTTTTAGAGCACGGCGGTGGTTTTATTTTGAAGAAATAGATGAACTCTAATGATTCACTTATATTATTTTGAGAGTATTTAGACAGCATGGTAATTTGCTTTGGTTATGAATTTAGTCCTAATATGATAGGCATCCAAGAGGGATATAATAAAAACTTTCATATAAAGTGTATCGAATACTATGAGAAGTTTGATACTTGATGATTGTTTTGAGATATGAAGATGGTAATATTAGAGTCATGCTATTTGAGTAGTTGTGAATTTGAGAAATACTTGTGTTAGAGTTTGCAAGTCCCGTAGCATGCACGTATGGTAAACGTTGTGTGGCAAATTTGAAGCATGAGGTGTTCTTTGATTGCTTTCCTTATGAGTGGCGGTTGGGGATGAGCGATGGTATTTTCCTACCAATCTATCCCCCTAGGAGCATGCGCGTAGTGCTTGGTTTTGATGACTTGTAGATTTTTGCAATAAGTATGTGAGTTCTTTATGACTAATGTTGAGTCCCTGGATTATACACACTCTCACCTTCCATCATTGCGCTTTCTCACCTTGAGAGTTGGTGCAAAATTCGCCGGTGCATCCAAACGCCGTGATATAATATGCTTTATCACACATAAGCCTCCTTATATCTTCCTCAAAACAGCCACCATACCTACCTATTATGGCATTTCCATAGCCATTCCGAGATATATTGCCATGCAACCTTCCACCGTTCCATTTATTGTGACACGCTTCATCACTGTCATATTGCCTTGCATGATCATGTAGTTGACATCGTATTTGTGGCAAGGCCACCATGCATAATTTTTCATACATGTCACTCTTGTTTCATTGCCCATCCCGGTACACCGCCGGAGGCACTCATATAGAGTCATACTTTGTTCTAGTATCGAGTTGTAATCTTTGAGTTGTAAATAAATAGAAGTGTGATGATCATCATGAATAGAGCATTGTCCCAAAAAAAGAAAAAAAGAAAGGCCAGAAAAAAGAAAAAAAATAGGAAAGGCCAATTAAAAAAAAGAAAGGCCAAAAAAGAGAAATAAAAGGGACAATGCTACTATCCTTTTTCCACACTTGTGCTTCAAAGTAGCACCATGATCTTCATGATAGAGAGTCTCTTATATTGTCACTTTCTTATAGTAGTGGGAATTTTTCATTATAGAACTTCGCTTGTATATTCCAACAATGGGCTTCCTCAAATGCCCTAGGTCTTCGTGAGCAAGCAAGTTGGATGCACACCCACTTAGTTTCTTTTGTTGAGCTTTCATACATTTATAGCTCTAGTTCATCAGTTGCATGGCAATCCCTACTCTTTGCATTGACATCAATTGATGGGCATCTCCCTATCCCGTTGATTAGCCGCGTAAATGTGAGACTTTCTCCTTTTTTGTCTTCTCCACACAACCCCCATCATTATATTCTATTCCACCCATAGTGCTATGTCCATGGCTCACGCTCATGTATTGCGTGAAAGTTGAAAAGGTTTGAGAATACTAAAGTATGAAACAATTGCTTGGCTTGTCATCGGGGTTGTGGATGATGAGAGCATTGTTGTGTGACGAAAATGAAGCATGGCCAAACTATATGATTTTGTAGGGATGAGCTTTCTTTGGCTATGTTATTTTGATAAGACATAATTGCTTGGTTAATATGCTTGAAGTATTATTATTTTTATGTCAATATTAAACTTTTGTCTTGAATCTTATGCATCTGAATATTCTTTCCACAATAAAGAAGATTACATTGATAAATATGTTAGGTAGCATTCCACATCAAATTTTTTATTTTTATAATTTACCTACTCGAGGACGAGCAGGAATTAAGCTTGGGGATGCTTGATACGTCTCCAACGTATGTATAATTTTTGATTGTTCCATGCTATTATATTATCCATCTAGGATGTTTTATATGCATTTATATGCTATTTTATATGATTTTTGGGACTAACCTATTAACCTAGAGCCTAGTGCCAGTTTCTGTTTTTTCCTTGTTTTTGAGTATCGCAGAAAAGAAAAACCAAACGAAGTCCAATTGACCTGAAATTCAACGGAGATTGTTTTTGGACCAGAAGAAGCCCACGGAGCATCAGAGATAGGCCAGAAGAGTCTCGAGGCACCCACGAGGGTGGGGGGCACGCCCCCTACCTCATGGCCGCCTCGGGGACCCCCCTGACTTGTTCCCGACGCCAACACCTATTATATATACCAAAAACTTCCAGAACATAACCTAGATCGGGAGTTCCGCCGCCTAAAGCCTCTGTAGCCACCAAATACCAATCGGGACCCTGTTCTGGCACCCTGCCGGAGGGGGGATCCCTCACCGGTGGCCATCTTCATCATCCCGGCGCTCTCCATGACGAGGAGGGAGTTGTTCACCCTCGGGGCTGAGGGTATGTACCAGTAGCTATATGTTTGATCTCTCTCACATGTTCTTGATTTGGCATGAACTTGATGTATCGGGAGCTTTGCTATTATAGTTGGATCTTATGATGTTTCTCCCCCTCTACTCTCTTGTGATGGATTGAGTTTTCCCTTTGAAGTAATCTTATCGGATTGAGTCTTTAAGGATTTGAGAACACTTTATGTATGTCTTGCATGTGCTTATCTGTGGTGACAATGGGATATCACGTGATTCACTTGATGTATGTTTTGGTGATCAACTTGCGGGTTCAGTGACCTTGTGAACTTATGCATAGGGGTTGGCACACATTTTTGTCTTGACTCTTCGGTAGAAACTTTGGGGCACTCGTTGAAGTTCTTTGTGTTGGTTGAATAGATGAATCTGAGATTGTGTGATGCATATTGTATAATCATGCCCACGGATACTTGAGGTGACATTGGAGTATCAAGTGACATTAGGGTTTTGGTTGATTTGTGTCTTAAGGTGTTATTCTGGTACGAACTCTAGGATAGGTCGAACAGAAAGAATAGCTTCGTGCTATTTTACTATGGACTCTTGAATAGATCAATCAGAAATGATAACTTTGAGGTGGTTTCATACCCTACCATAATCTCTTCGTTTGTTCTCCGCTATTAGTGACTTTGGAGTGACTCTTTGTTACATGCTGAGGGATAGTTATATGATCCAATTATGTTATTATTGTTGAGAGAACTTGCACTAGTGAAAGTATGAACCCTAGGCCTTGTTTCAACGCATTGCAATACCATTTATGCTCACTTTTATTATTTGTTACCTTGCTGTTTTTATATTTTCATATGACAAAAACCTATATCTACTATCCATATTGCACTTGTATCACCATCTCTTCGCCGAACTAGTGCACCTATACAATTTACCATTGTATTGGGTGTGTTGGGGACACAAGAGACTCTTTGTTATTTGGTTGCAGGGTTGTTTGAGAGAGACCATCTTCATCCTACGCCTCCCACGAGTTGATAAACCTTAGGTCACCCACTTGCGGAAAATTTGCTACTGTCCTACAAACCTCTGCACTTGGAGGCCCAACAACGTCTACAAGAAGAAGGTTGTGTAGTAGACATCATACGTCGACTACCACTCGGTCGTGGGGCATAGGTCCAGATGCGCGCACGTGCCCTGCTACTGCCATGAGTGCACGCCGCCATTCGAGGGCTCGCCGGAGAGCCTCGTGCATCACCTCACGGCACCGTCCGGCAATCACTCCTGGCCCGCGGTGAACATCAAGTACGAGACGTGCTACCTGTTCATCGTGCCAGAGTCACTGGAGGATCACCGCCGCCTGCTAGTCGCGCAGGAGGATGACATCGTCTTCCTCTTGGCCGTGGGCACGGGCAAGGCCCGCGTAGGCCGCCGCCAGTCTCTGTCGTGTGCAGCAGGGGAAACTTCGCTGACGCTGACACGAGGCCGCTGTATAGGTGCGTGCTCACTGTTTCTGCCCCTCCGGCGTACGAGGGAGACCTCGGCGCCTCCCTCATGCTGAATGGGACTGTGGCGAGCTGCTCCGTTCCTGGCAATGTGGACATGGAAGACGACTGGTTTGATACGTTTGTTCACCCCAATGTGATGCACGGGGACTCCAATGAGGTTCACCTGGGCATATGCATTACCAAGTTAATTGTTCATCATTAGTCTTCGCTCAATGTAAGCCACTGTCTAAGCATGTGGACACTTCTTATTTAGTATGGGATCTTCCATGCATGATCTTTCTCTATTAGAGTATCATGCTTGACTCAATAAAAGTGTATCCATTTATGGTTTAGTCTAGAATCTTCCATGTATGCTCTTGCTCCATTAGAGTTCTCACTTGCCATTTATGAGATTAATTGTGAATTTTTACTAATGGTGAAAGACTTATGATGAACCATTTCTTACACCGCATATATCTTTTTCAGAGAATTTTGACCAAATGTTGCAACACTATCTTTGCATATTCATGAATTTAGCCTTGAGGTCCATACATATAGTGTGTCATATACATGTATTGGAACACTATGCAGCTGAGGTTTTCCTTTTTCAATGAGGTAATATGTAAGTATCCGTTGTTTGTTACTAACATCGTATTGTAACGATATCTCACAACTCACGTGGAAAGAACGTGCAACTCAGAACTCACTAGTACATACTAGTGTAGAGGGCGGCGCTGCACAAGAGTCTCACCCCCTCGTGGCGCGGCAGTAAAGCCATCAAATAACAAAACCCCACCACTCCCAGTAATAAGTGGCCTGGTAAAATGAACGGACAAGCAACCATCACATCCCTCCTGTCTTTTTTGCATTTCATCTCTCTGCATTTATTTTGTCTGGTTCATCTCGCACACTCAATCCCTGACTATTAATCCTCATACTAGTTGCTGCCATCACATCCCTCTGGATTCGCCTGAACAGTACTAGCTGCTGCTTTCAAACTATTCTGTAACAATCACAAGGGCACTTGTCCGAAAAATTTGCATGCCTTCTCGACCAGTGAGATACTCCGTACAAAGTATGATAGATAGAAAACTAGAGAGAGAAGGAAGCTAAAGTAAACAATCAAATCAGCTTCTTGCATTTCTTTTGCATTGAATCGTTTCACATGGTTGACTAGTGTTGTTTTTCTACTTTTACCAAAACCGCATCGTAATGTTAAAACGTGAATTTGCACGTGTGTATACATACTTGTAGTAGTACAGTCTACAAGCATAGATAGTATATAGAGAGAGAAGATTTTTTGCATGGATAGAGAGAAGATATATAGTGAAGTTTGTGCTATATGCACATCCTTACAAATGCATATGGATCCAAAAGGTTTCCAAACTTTTCCTTTTACATACTTAATTAAGGACGCTAATAATTCCCGAACGTTCAGGATTTATCATTTCTGTCCCGACACAAATGGGATCACCTTAAGACACTAAATTATTCCTAATGAAAGTCACGATGCTCACAGGAGCGCTTGCGGCGCAGCACGAGTGCCCTAGCGCGCGGTCGTTTCCCAGCGCGACAACACAACGCCTCTTCCTCGGCCTCGCAACTCAAGAGGTGCTGATTAGCGGCTTGCCGACGAGCGAGCGCGTTCTCACCGTTCTAGTGATCCGGCACTGACAGTCACTCCTCCTCGCTGGAAGCGTGCACCCGGTCCACGTACCGCCAAGCATAGATGAGGCACTTGGACCCGACTACACTCCGGGCTTTGGCACAGGCGTCCTCCGCCACCCACACGGCCCTCGCACGAGCCTTCTGCCAAAGCGTCAATTGCCTGACTCTCTCGGACGCGACATAGGCCTGCCAGGCGGCATCCATGGTGGCGCGCTTCTCTTCCTCGGTCTTCTTCTCCGCCTCTCTATTGGCGCGCTCCGCCGGAGGCAAAGCCTCCCACAAGGCGATCCCCATTTCTTTCCAAAGCTCCTCCAAGCTGGAGGGGGGGGGGGGGGCTCGGCGGCCGGCGTGACGTCCTCCTCGTATCGGGGTGCCAACGCGTCCTCCGATGCGTGCGGTGGGGAGACTGGGAACGCTGATGCGTGATACGTCTCCAACGTATCTATAATTTTTTATTGTTCCATGCTATTATATTATCCATCTAGGATGTTTATATGCATTTATATGCCATTTCATATGATTTTTGGGACTAACCTACTAACCTAGAGCCCGGTGCCAGTTTCTATTTTTTCCTTGTTTTTGAGTATCGCAGAAGGAAAACCAAACGGAGTCCAATTGACCTGAAACTTCACGGAGATTATTTTTGGACCAGAAGAAGCCCACAGAGCATCAGAGATAGGCCAGAAGAGTCCTGAGGCACCCAAGAGGGTGGGGGCGTGCCCTACCCCCTGGGCGCGCCCCCTACCTCGTGGCGGCCTCGGGGACCCCCCTGACTTGTTCCCGACGCGAAGACCTCTTATATATACAGAAACCCCCAGAACATAACCTAGATCGGGAGTTCCAGCGCTGCAAGCCTCTATAGCCACCAAAAACCAATCGGGGCCCTGTTCCGGCACCCTGCCGGAGGGGGGATCCCTCACCGGTGGCCATCTTCATCATCCCGTCGCTCTCCATGACGAGGAGGGAGTAGTTCACCCTCGGGGCTGAGGGTATGTACCAGTAGCTATATGTTTGATCTCTCTCTCTCTCTCTCGTGTTCTTGATTTGGCATGAACTTGATGTATCGGGAGCTTTGCTATTATAGTTGGATATTATGATATTTCTCCCCCTCTACTCTCTTGTAATGGATTGAGTTTTCCCTTTGAAGTTATCTTATCGGATTGAGTCTTTAAGGATTTGAGAACACTTGAGGTATATCTTGCATGTGCTTATTTGTGGTGACAATGGGATATCACGTGATCTACTTGATGTATGTTTTGGTGATCAACTTGCGGGTTCCGTGACCTCATGAACTTATGCATAGGGGTTGGCACACGTTTTCTTCTTGACTCTCGGGTAGAAACTTTGGGGCACTCTTTCAAGTTCTTTGTGTTGGTTGAATAGATGAATCTGAGATTGTGTGATGCATACCTTATAATCATACCCATGGATACTTGAGGTGACATTGGAGTATCTAGGTGACATTAGGGTTTTGGTTGATTTGTATCTTAAGGTGTTATTCTAGTACAAACTCTAGGATAGATCGAACGGAAAGAATAGCTTCGTGTTATTTTACTACGGACTCTTGAATAGATCGATCAGAAAGGATAACTTTGAGGTGGTTTTGTACCCTACCATAATCTCTTCGTTTGTTCTCCGCTATTAGTGACTTTGGAGTGACTCTTTGTTGCATGTTGAGGGATAGTTATATGATCCAGTTATGTTATTATTGTTGAGAGAACTTGCACTAGTGAAAGTATGAACCCTAGGCCTTGTTTCAACGCATTGCAATATCGTTTACGCTCACTTTTATTACTTGTTACCTTGCTGTTTTTATATTTTCATATTACAAAAACCTATATCTACTATCCATATTGCACTTGTATCACCATCTCTTCGCCGAACTAGTGCACCTATACAATTTACCATTGTATTGGGTGTGTTGGGGACACAAGAGACTCTTTGTTATTTGGTTGCAGGGTTGTTTGAGAGAGACCATCTTCATCCTACGCCTACCACGGATTGATAAACCTTAGGTCATCCACTTGAGGGAAATTTGCTACTGTCCTACAAACCTCTGCACTTGGAGGCCCAACAACGTCTACAAGAAGAAGGTTGTGTAGTAGACATCAACGCGTCATCCTCGACTAGTGGCGGCGAGGAACGGAACATCGACACATGACCCTTCGCGCGGGGCAGCGAGGGCCGCCTAGGGCTAGGGAGGGGCGATGCCATGGTGGTCGACGGGTGATATGTCTCCAACGTATCTATATTTATTTATTATTCCATGCTGTTATATTATCATTCTTGGATGTTTTATAATCATTTTATAGTCATTTTATATCATTTTTCTGTACTAACCTATTGACATAGTGCCAAGTGCCAGTTGCTGTTTTCTGCATGTTTTTTACATCGCAGGAAATCAATACCAAACGGAGTCCAAACGCAGTGAAACTTTTTGTGGATTTTTTGGACCAGAAGGCATCAAGTGGGCCGGAGAATCACCTGGGGGGGTGCTCCAAGGGGAGTACAACCCACCAGGGCACACCTGGAGGCCCAGGCGCGCCCAGGTGGGTTGTGCCCACCTTACCTCGGGTGCCCCCTGAACCACCTCTTTGCATTATAAATATTCCAATATTCCAGAAACCCTAGGGGAGTCGACGAAAATCAATTCCAGCGGTCGCAAGTTCCAGAACCACCAGATCCAATCTAGACACCATCACAGAGGGGTTCATCATACCCATTGGTGCCTCTTTGATGATGCGTGAGTAGTCCTTTGTAGACCTACGGGTCCGTAGTTACTAGCTAGATGGCTTCCTATCTCTCCTTTGATTCTCAATACTATGGTCTCCTGGAGATCCATATGATGTAACTCTTTTTGCGGTGTATTTGTTGGGATCCGATGAACTTTGAGTTTATGATCAGATCTATCTTTTTATCCATGAAAGTTATTTGAGTCTTCTTTGATATCTTATATGCATGATTACTTATAGCCTTGTATTTCTTCTTCGATATTTGTGTGTTGTTTGGCCAACTTGATCTATTTATCTTGCAATGGGAAGTGGTGCTTTGTAGTGGTTCAATCTTACGGTGCTTGATCCCAGTGACAGAAGGGGAACCGACACGTATGTATCGTTGCTACTAAGGATAAAACGATGGGGTCTATTTCTACATAAATAGATCTTCTCTACATCATGTCATCATTCTTATTGCATTACTCCGTTGCTCAATGAATTTAATACACTAGATGCATGCTGGATAGTGGTCGATGTGTGGAGTAATAGTAGTAGATGCAGGCAGGAGTCGGTCTACTAATCTTGGACGTGATACCTATATAATGATCATTGCCTGGATATCGTCATGATTATTTGAAGTTCTATCAGTTGCCCAACAGTAATATGTTCACCCACCGTTTGCTATTTTTCTCGAGAGAAGCCACTAGTGAAACCTACGGCCCCCGGGTCTCTTCTTTATTATATATGCCTTTGCGATTTATTTTTCCTTTGCTTTTATTTTCAGATCTAGTAAACCAAAAATACAAAAATACCTTGCTGCAATTTATTTTATTTGGCGTTCGATCTATCAATATTTACAACTCTCTCACGTCAGTTTGCCTATTTCTGGCGTCGTTGCCCGAAAGGGATTGACAACCCCTTTAACACATCGGGTTGCGAGTATCTGTTATTTGTGTACAGGTGTTGTTTACGTAGTGTTGCTTGGTTATCCTACTGGTTCGATAACCTTGGTCTCATCACTGAGGGAAATACCTACCGCTGTTGTGCTGCATCATCCCTTCCTCTTTGGGGAAATACCGACGTAGCTTCAAGCCGCATCAAAAGGAATTTCTGGTGCCGTTGCCGGGGAGACATCATCAACACATACCAGGTTCCTAATCATAAATCTCATTTCCTCGCAATTTACATTCTTTGCCATTTGCCTCTCGTTTTCCTCTCCCCCACTTCACAAAGATTTGTCGTTTTATTTACCCTATTTTTCCTTCGCCGTTTTCTTGCCGGATCCGATTTTGAGTGCAATCTTGTTGTGTAGTCACAATGACTCAAGAGAACACCAAGTTGTGTGATTTATCAAATACCAACAACAATGATTTTATTGGCACTCAGATTGCTCCTCTCGCGACTAGTGCGGAGTCTTGTGATATTAATACTGCTTTGCTGAATCTTGTTATGAAAGATCGTTTTTCTGGTACTCCTAATGAGGTTGCCGCGTCCCATCTTAACACATTCATGGAATTATGCGATATGCAAAATAAAAAAGATGTGGACAATGATGTTGTTAAGATGAAATTATTTCTGTTTTCTTTGCGATATCATGCAAAATTTAGGTTTCTTCTTTGCGTCGCAATAGTCTCAATTCCTGGAATAAGTGCAAAGATGCTTTTATCACTAAGTATTTTCCGCCCACGATTTTTTTCCCTTAGAACCCAAATCATGAATTTCAAGCAACTTGAACATGAACATGTTGCACAATCTTGGGAAAGGATGAAAATGATGCTAAGGAATTGCCCAACTCATGGGTTAAATCTTTGGATGATCATACAAAATTTTTATGCGGGGTTGAATTTTGTTTCTCATGATCTCTTAGATTCCGCCGGGGGTGGTACTTTTATGGAAATTACTTCGGGTGAAGCCACCAAATTGCTTTATAATATCATGGCAAATTATTCACAATGGCATACCGAAAGAGCTCCTACTAGTAAAAAAGTTAATTCGGTTGAAGAAATTTCTTCTTTGAGTGAAAAAGTTGATCCTCTTATGAAATTGGTTGCTAGTAAAAGTGCTCCTATTGATTTTAATGATGTGCCTTTGTCTACTTTGATTGAGCAAAATAGTGATGTTGTAGATGTGAATTTTATCTCGCAAAAAAATTTCAATAACAATGCTTATAGAGGTAATTTTAATCCTAAGCATTTTCCTAGTAAATCCTCTAACAATTATGGTAATTCCTATGGTAATCAATCTTATAATAATAATAGGAACCCCTCTGATCTTGAGCATAATGTTAAAGAATTTATCAATACTCAAAAAGTTTTCAATGCTACAATGGAAGAAAAGTTGAATAAGATTGATGATTTTTCTAGAAGTGTTGATAGAATTTCTCATGATGTGGAAAAATCTCAAGATGAATTTTTTTGTGCCTAAGGTACAGGAATCAATTAAAGCTCTTTATGTTTCTATGGATGAAAGTAAGAAAAGAACCGCTATGCTTAGAGCTAGAAGAGATTTTTTAGAAAAAGCGTTTTCTAGTGATTGCTTTCATAAAAATGATGAAGATCGTAAAATGATTGGTGTTTCTTCTATTGATTCCTTGTTTAGTAAAATTAAGATTGATGATAAAGGGACTGTAGAAGAGTCAACTTTAGCTAGAAGGCATCCCGATAATTCGGAGGGTGAAAATCTTGTTGAGAAAATTGATAAAAGTGGGTTTGAAGAGGTCAGGACTTTAACTAGTGATGCGCCCACTATTTTGGATTACAAAGACTTTAATTATGATCGTTTCTATTTGATTGATTGTATTTCTTTGTTGCAATCCATGATAAATTCACCCCATGCTTATGAACAAAATAAAGCTTTTACTAAACATATTGTTGATGCTATGATAAAAGCTTTAGAAGAAAAGTTGGAATTGGAAGTTTCAATTCCTAGAAAATTACATGATGAATGGGAACCTACTATCAAAGTCAAGATTAAAAATTATGAGTGTTTTTCTTTATGTGACTTGGGTGCTAGTGTTTCTACAATTCCGAAATCTTTATGTGATGTGCTTGTCTTACCGATATTGAAGAATGTTCCTTAAATTTGCACTTGGCGGATTCTACTATTAAAAAGCCTATGGGAAGAATTAATGATGTTCTTATTCTTGCAAATAGGAATTATGTGCCCATAGATTTTAGTTTTCTTGATATTGATTGCAATCCTCTTGTGCAATTATTCTTGGTAGACCATTTTTACGTACTATTGCTGCCGTGATTGATATGAAAGAAGGCAATATTAAATTTCAATTTCCAATAAGGAAGGGTATGGAACACTTCCCTAGAACAAGAATTAGGCCAACATATGAATACATCATGAGGGCATCTTATGGATATAGAACCAAAGATGACAACATTTAGATCCTTGCTTTATGCCTAGCTAGGGGCGTGAAACAATAGCGCTTGTTGGGAGGCAACCCAATGAATAAAATTTTGCTTTTTGCTTTCTGTTCTTGAGTGTTTGCACAATTATTCCACTGTTATGATTGTGTTTTTTATGTGTTTTAATTAGTATTTGTGCCAAGCAAAACCTTTAGGATCATGTTGGGTGATAGTTAATTTGATCTTGCTGGAAAACAGAAACTTTGCGCTCACGAAAATAATTCTCATTTTGAACAGAAGAGTGCTTTTGAGTTGATTCATTTTGCAGAAGATTAATATACAAATTGTTCACATGTTCCTAATTTTTTCATAATTTTTGGAGTTACAGAAGTATTCGAAATATTCAGATTACTACAGATTGTTCTGTTTTTGACAGATTCTGTTTTCTTTGCGTTGGGTGCTTGTTTCGATGATTCTATGGTTTTCTTTGATGAGTTTTTGCCATAGAAAAGTTGGAATACAGTAGATATAATGCAAAATAAAATATGAATTGGTTTGCTACAGTACTTATAGTAGTTATTTGTTTTCTTATACTAACGGATCTCACGAAGGTTTTGTTGAGTTTTGTGTGATTGAAGTTTTCAAGTTTTGGGTGATGTTACGATGGATGAAGGAATAAGGAGTAAGAAGAGCCTAAGCTTGGGGATGTCCATGGCATCCCAAGCTATTATCCAAAGAGAAGAAACCAAATAAGCTTGGGGATGCCCCGAGTGATATCCCCTCTTTCTTCTAACGACCATCGGTATTTTACTCAAAGCTATATTTTTATTCGTTACATACTATGAGTTTTGCTTGGAGCATCTTGTATGATATGAGTCTTTGCTTGTTTTGTTTTGCTTTTTAAGTCTTGAATCCTTTCTGGACACACCTATTTGAGAGAGCCAAAATTATGCCATGACTTGTTAGAATTGCTCTCTTTGCTTCACTTAAATTTTTATGAGCTATGGAATTGCTCTGGTGCTTCACTTATATATTTTTAGCATGGTCTACTTTAGTTTTTTTTAAGAAATGCTATCTTGATTAACTTAGATTTGTTTGAGAGTTATACTTTTTTTAAGAAATTCTCTCTTGCTTCACTTAAATTAATTTGAGAGAAAGAAATATCATGCTCATGATCTTCACTTATATTTGTTTGAGCTTATCAAAAGCAACACATGAAAATTATTTCCAAAGTGATAGATATCCAAGAAGGATATAATACAAACTTTCATGAAGATCATTGGACTAAATAAACTTGATTCCTTGTAATTGTTTTGAGATATGATGATGTGATATGTGAGTCATGTTGATGAGTAATTGTGCTTTAGTAAGAATATTGGTGTTAAGGTTTGTGATTCCCTATGAAAGCAGAAAAGTCAATAGTCATGCAATGAAATTATATCCTACTTGTGGAGCATTATTCGGTGTTAATTATGCTTAATGCTCGCTTATGAGATTATTCTTTTCTTGGTTGGTCGCTTCTCAATCTTTTGCTAGCCTTCATTTTGCACTAAGTATGATCACTACTTGTGCATCCAAAAACCTTTAAACCAGTTTTGCCACATGAGTCCACTATATCTACCTATATGCGGTATTCTTTTGCCGTTCTTAGCAAATTTGTATGTGCCATCTCTAATTTTCAAATTAAACTTCTCTTTTGTGTGTTCGTACCGCTCGCGAGGCGGTGAGGGGTGGCTAATATTTTCCATGCTAGATGTGTTATTCTCATGATGAGTGTTTATTCACTTGTCATTGCACGAGAGTAAGGCAAAGGTATTAGTGATGCCCAGTCCCGAAATGAAAAAGAATTTACGTTATGTTGTCAAATAATAAATTCCTTGGAAAGTGTAGGTATGGAGGGCACCCGTGGATACGGTTAGCCATGGAAAGTGAAAGTATGGTTGGAAAAGGAATAAACTTTAATTTCTGTTTGGGAACTGCCTATGATATATCTAGCATGGAAAGTGTTGGGAACTCTAAGTCATTTTCGTTGGTGGGAAAGGCACACCTCCCAAAATGTTCTTATCTCTAAGTTTTTCGCTTTGAGCTCTGGCACCTCTACAAATCCCTACTTCCCTCTGTGAAGGGCCTTTCTTTTACTTTATGCAATTTTTATTTTTAATTTGAGTCTCCATATTCTCTTAAAAACCACCAACTAGGAGGCACTATGATCGTACTTGAGCATTGGGTGTAGCTAATATGCGAGTGTGTTTCATGAATGGATCAATGATAGAGCATGATGGGCTAGGGATAGCTTATTGTAGCGTTGATATTTTGAAAGACATGATTGCTTGTTGATATGCTTGAGTATTTAAGTCTCATGTCAAAACTAGACTATTGCTTTGAACCATATAAAAGTCCAAATGTCCATGCTATAAAAGAAAAGAATATGAGATGACATGTTAGGCAGCATTCCACATCAAAAATTCTGTTTTTATCATTTACGTACTCAAGGACGAGCAGGAATTAAGCTTGGGGATGCTGATACATCTCCAATGTATCTATAATTTTTTTATTGTTCCATGCTATTATATTATCATTCTTGGATGTTTAATAATCATTTTATAGTCATTTTTGGGTACTAATCTTTTGGCATAGTGCCAAGTGCCAGTTGCTGTTTTCCGCATGTTTTTTTATCGCAGGAAATCAATACCAAACGGATTCCAAACGCAGCAAAACTTTTTGTGGAATTTTTTGGACTAGAAGACATCCAGTGGGCCGGAAAAGCACCTGGGGGGTGTTCCGAGGGGAGCACAACCCACCAGTGCGCTTCTAGAGGCCCAGCCGCGCCCAGGTGGGTTGTGCCCACCTCGGGTGCCCCTGAACCGCCTCTTTGCTCTATAAATACCCCAATATTCAAGAAACCCTAGGGGAGTCGAAGAAAATCAATTCCAGCCGCCGCAAGTTCCAGAACCACCAGATCCAATCTAGACACCATCACGGAGGGGTTCATCATGCCTATTGGTGCCTCTCCGATAATGCGTGAGTAGTTCTTTGTAGACCTACGGGTCCGTAGTTAGTATCTAGATGGCTTCCTCTCTCTCTTTTGATTCTCAATACAATGGTCTCTTGGAGATCCATATGATGTAACTCTTTTTCGGTGTGTTTGTTGGGATCCGATAAACTTTGAGTTTATGATCAGATCTATCTTTTTATCCATGAAAGTTATTTGAGTCTTCTTTGATCTCTTATATGCATAATTACTTATAGCCTCGTATTTCTTCTTCGATATTTGGGTTTTGTTTGGCCAACTTGATCTATTTATCTTGCAATGGGAAGAGGTGCTTTGTAGTGGGTTCAATCTTACGGTGCTTGATCCCAGTGATAGAAGGGGAACCGACACGTATGTATCGTTGCTACTAAGGATAAAACAATGGGGGTCTATTTCTACATAAATAGATCTTGTCTACATCATGTCATCATTCTTATTGCATTACTCTGTTTCTCCATGAACTTAATACACTAGATGCATGCTGGATAGCGGTCGATGCGTGGAGTAATAGTTGTAGATGTAGGCAGGAGTCGGTCTATTAATCTTGGACGTGATGCCTATATAATGATCATTTCCTGGATATCACCATGATTATTTGAAGTTCTATCAATTGCCCAATAGTAATTTGTTCACCCACCGTTTTCTATTTTTCTCGAGAGAAGCCACTAGTGAAACCTACGGCCCCCGGGTCTCTTCTTTATTATATTTGCCTTTGCGATCTATTTTTCCTTTGCTTTTATTTTCAGATCTATTAAACCAAAAATAAAAAATACCTTGCTGTAATTTATTTTATTTGGCGTTCAATCTATAAATATTTACAACTCTCTCACATCCGTTTGCCTATTTCTGGCGTCGTTGCCCGAAAGGAATTGACAATCCCTTTAACACATCGGGTTGCATAACCTTGGTCTCATCACTGAGGGAAATACCTACCGCTGCTATGCTGCATCATCCCTGCCTATTTGGGGAAATACTGACATAGCTTGAAGCCGCATCAACGGGTCCGTAATTGAGAGGGTGGGGAGGAGATAAAGGCGATGAACGTGAGCGTTCTTCCAAATGCCGTGGGAGGCGCATTATTTATAGCGAGCACACCTACATAAGATATGTTGCGTGATTAACGTAACAACTAGGTGGGCATATTTTTGTTGGAGGAATTTACGTGGGAGGGTGGAGATATTGCTTATCACACCGGTTTCGGGTTTCAGCAGGAGGAGATTAGCATGCATGCAGATTGCTTTCACACGGGGAGGAGGTGGGTCTGCGGGAGGGAGAAGGTCAGTCAGGCATGCATATTGTTTTCACAATGGAGAGGAAAAGATTTGGAGGCGAACGGGTTTCCTGGTAGGGTGAACGAGAAAAATGAAGAGAGGGGGTTGAGGTTAACGACGCGCAGTATAATTAGTACTAATAAATAGTATGACTCAGATTCGAACCGTGGCCACTAAAGTGAGGACAACCAACGCCTACCGCTGTGCTAAGCAAAGGAATACGATTTAGGCCGATTCCTTAATTTTCTTATACGTCAGTTTTTTTTTCAAATGGAGGCAAAACCTTTGCCTCATCTAGTTCGAGTTTTTATAGGGCCACGCAGACCCAGCCAAAAAGGGTTACTGTCCCCGTAAAATGTTTCCCAACGATCTAGCGCCAACAATTACCCAAGTCTTCGCCTCGTCCATGATTTTCGTCGCCACCCTAGTGGGCAGGGAGGCCTTGTTACGGATATATGCTCATTTTCAAAATAACGAAATGATTTAAATGAGAAACAAATATTTCGACGCCCCTCAAAATGAGCGAAATTTCATCGATTTTTTTCCATTTGGCCAACCTTATAGCTAACCTTGTTGTATGAGTGACTATAAGTGATGACTATATATGACATGGCAACATCATATAACCTAATGCACCTGGACGAAAGAAGTAGTAGTATCATGCATGCGATGATGCGTAGTAGGCAAAAGAAATTGCTCATTTATAGTGATCGCGCGAGCAAGGCGACGGTTGTTGCAGGTGTGACGCTCGACGCAATTAAGTGAAAGTTGCATGCACACGCCAGCATGGCATGCGAACACGCGAACGCTATACTGTCAGGCCTACTAGTTGGTCTACTACTAGTAGACATGACATCTAGTGGGTCCCCCATAGTACTCGAGAACTCTGTGGGAGCATGCAGCCATTTATCTTACGTAGCAAGCCAGTACCCCACAACATTCGCATGCCTTACTCAACATTTTTACAATCGGAAAACCGCTAGCAGTTCGCTCCTACTCGTCCCCATCTTTTACCTTACAACATTTCGATCCCAGTCGTCCTTTTACATTACAACAGTTCCACTTCTCCTAACCCTCCTCCAAAATCCTTGGCCTCCCAAATCTCCCTGATCGGTGGTGAGTTCAAGGTTAAAACCATCACCAGCGATGAGTTCGACGTCATTTACACCCGTAGGTCCGCGGTGGTGGAAGCATGCCTTGGTCGCTTCCAACACATGTTTGAAAGTTCAAAGGATGAGTGGGTAGCTAGGCTAGATGTTGTGTACGCCACAGTCCTGGAAAAGGAGAAGCTTCTAAAGGAGGAAGAGAAGAAGAAGCCCGCCATGATCCAGGTTTGCGTAGATAACGTGTGCTTGGTCTACCACATATGCCATGCCGGCGTTAGGTGTCAGAATTTTGAGGACTTCCTCCAGGACAAAAGAGTGAAATTCGTTACTGTAGACTTTAGGAACGACAAGGAAATCCTGGGTCTGATAGGCCTCGTTGTAGGCCAGCCCTTGGATATTCAGAAGGAAAGCCTGGTATCCTCTTCTCAACCTAGAATGTTGACCCTGGCAGGAGCCATGGTTGATCCTTTGTGCGGTAAACTGAAGAAACCTGCACGAGTTTTACCTTGCATGGGAGTCGAAGACAATAGATGAAGATCACATCCTGTACGCAGCAATGGATGCCTACCTTTGTTTAAATATCTATAAGGGCTGGATGAAGAAGAGCCCAGTGTCCGGTTCAAGCAAAGAAGTATCGGCAAAGAGGAAGAGGAAGAGGGACGAGGACGAAGCCGAGGACATGGACGAGAATCTGAGTAAGGTGGCAGTGCCGTTGCTCATGCTGTTTCTACTACAGTGTCAAGTGGACTAGTTGCTTAGTTTTATTTCAGGGGTGTGTTGTGCTGAGCCCCCAGCAGAAATTTTTTTTAGTGGAGCCCCCAGCAGAACTATGCTATGTTCTTTGTCGTTATTTGAACTATTTAGTACATACTAGTGTGTATCTCATAGTTGGTAGTACTACTTGTTTCTTCGCGTTCCTAATGTACTTAATACGTACTAGTAGTATTATTTGGGTCAGTCGATTTGTGAAATAAGAAGTTCGCCGGAGCGAAGGAAGAAGGCGGCAGAGAAGCTACCCCAGTATCTATATTAGGGTGGCAGGGTGCCCATGATCTATCTTATGAGTGTTGGGTCTGGGATGCGGTTTGACGAAAAAAATGGATCGTTCCTAAGGTTAAACGTATGGCGGGGTGGGGGGAGCATGGCGGTGGGAGGCGGTATCGGGGAGGCCGGGGCAGCAGCGGCAGGCGGTTAGGCCTGGGGTGGGCTGCCGGCTCAATGGTTGAGAGAGAAGATGAACAATGCATCATTTTCGGAGGTTGAAGAAGTCCTTCTATCCATCCATGTTGCATCCAACAACTCACAAGAGTCGACTGACCCCAAATTGTTCCTTCAGATTGTAGGATCCACGTGGCTTTCAAGGTCTCGAAGGTAGATCCACGTTCGCAGTCAGTTTGTAGGCTCGGCGCGGGCGCGACCGGCTTCCGCAACGATAGCCACCATGCAGGCCTCCTCCGCGCGGGTAGAGACCGACGATGACCCGCTAGTTCCTCCTCGCTGGCATGGTGGAGCACGCGCTCGTCCTCCTCCTCTTCGTATGCTGCGGGAATGGACGCGGCTCCACCTGCTTGCGTGCTTGGCAGCGCGGCGACATCGCGAGGAGGGACTGCAGAAAATGTGAGCGGGCGAGCTTGCGACTTCATGGCACAAGGATGGTGGGGACACGGTGGTGATGGGCGATAAATGGTTAGCCGGAGCAGGTGGGCGCCGGCGTACGGTGTTGTACTGTGGATGACATGTGGGGCCGGGTCCCACATGGCAGCGACTGTACTGCACCGTACAGTACTGTAGAGGATCGTAACCCACATGGGCAACACCAGCGGCAGCATATTGATGAGTGCGCACATCGAAGCTTAGTTTAGTTTTATATAGGATTGGTCAAACCTAAAAGAGCACTGTACGACACGTAATCTTGTGCAAGCGCGTGCATCGCGGCCACACTTATCTTTATCTATATCTATATCTATTTGCTTTGTTTCTGCAATACACATCTTAGTGTTGTTTCTATGATTCTAGTAAACAAAAACAAAGCAAATAGTACTTTGAATGAGTTCATAGGAAAAATAATTACTACTGACGTATGCACGCAGGAATAAAGTAATAGAAATTTAGTACTAATTGGTAGCATGGTACAACACGTGTGGCCTAGTGACGCCCAGAAATTTGCATAGGAATAGAATGAAGATGTAGATGGTGGAACCCACAAATTGTTTTACTTTTGCTTCTCCTCCCTGGCCAGTCTCTCATACACACCCTGGTAGAGGAGACACGAGGTATGGCTTGATGGTGCCCCCTAGAAATATTTTTAATAGGGATTATGTGTGTGTAACGTAGAGAGAACGCATGTACGTGTCTATATGTGTGTTATGGTGGAAGAACAATATGGAGACGGTGTGCGTGTGATAGAGTCATAGAGAGGTGTGAATGTGCAAATGAACATCTATGAGTGAGACATAGAGATATGTCGAGATGTTGTGTATACATGAGAGAACGGTCTTCTATTTGTAACATGCATCAACGCACACATTTTTTTTAGAGAAAAGGCATACGCCCGACTTTATAAATAAAGCCACCAGGCAGAGTATCACAACCAACATCCACCAACCAAGCCAACAAGGTAGAAACCGAACAGACGTAAGTTTAGCGTACATGGCAAATGAGCCGATCAAGGCACGCAGGCCAGCAATAAAAAAACAAGATAAAAGGCAGCAGAACTAAGGCGCCGACTGAATGTGCTGCATCAGGGAGGAAGCCGTGGACCGAATCTTGGATGCCATAGCGTCGAAAGCCTCGAGGTCCACCTCCTTAATCAATAATCTCCACTGCTGCAGGAATACACCAGTTTTAAATAAGCAACTCACAGGATTAGCTGGGAAGGAAAGCTCAATGGTAAATTTGTTACGAATGGTCCACACCAACCAACAGATCGCCGCAAACCCCACCCAGAAAATCCTTTTAGAGGAGCCAGATAAGCCGCTGGAAAGCCGCCTCAAGTCCACGAAGGACGACGGGTTCCAGTTCACTTGCAACCAAAAACGAATACAGCTCCACATGAATTTAGCCAGAGAATAATGAAAGAAAATATGGTCAGTGTTTTCAATGGCCCCACATAACGCGCATCTGTCAGAGCCCGGCCCATTCCTTTTCCGAATTTGATCCACCGCGGGAAGTTTCCCACGGAAAGCTTGCCACAAGAAAATCTTGATCTTAGGGGGGATACGAGCTCTCCAAATGCAATTGAATTTAGACATGGGAGAGCCAGAGATAATTTTAGCATAGACCGACTTGACCGAAAAGCGACCAGAAGAAGAATGGGGCCAGATGACCGAGTCCTCTTCCTCCAAGAGCAAGGGGAAGCAAGCAGTAAGGCGATGCCAGTCTTCCAACTCTACAGGAGAGAGCGTCCTACGGAGGTCTAGGTCCCAGTTATTTAGGGAGAGCTCGAAGATAGAGATCTCCGGATTCCGGCAGTAAGAAAAAAGAGCCGGGAAAGCCACAGCGAGGGTGGACTCCCCGTACCACCAGTCTAACCAGAAACGAGTAGACTTACCATTTCTAACAAAAATTTGACAAGAGACTGAAAAATCGGGCGCACTTTAACGAGCTAGCGCCAAAACTGGGAGCCACCAGCAGGCGAGGCAAACATGGGGCTCGAACCCGGAAAGTACTTAGCCTTGAGGATGGTTAACCAAAGAGGGCTCTCAACAGAAGACATGATTTTCCACCACCATTTTAGGATGAGACTCTTATTCATGACAACCGTATTAATAATGCCTAAGACCCCCAGGTTTTTGGGTCTGCAGATGAGTTTCCATTTCACCATCCTATATTTGCGTTTATTTTCAGCCGAATTCCAATAAAAGGCACTCCTGTGCTTGTCGAAGCCAACATGAATCCCTCCAGAGAGAAGATAGAATCCCATCAGGAACATTGGGAGGGAAGAGAGGCAAGCATTGGTGAGGGCCACCTTGCCCGCTTGGGTATTGTACCGACCTCTCCAAGGTAAGACCAGATTTCCCACCTTAGTGATCGCCGGAGCAAAGTCTCTAGCCAAGAGTTTGAGGGGAGAGATCGGGAGGCCAAGGTATTTGAAAGGAAAGGATCCTAGAGAGCAGTTAAGGAGGTGAGAAACTCTTTGGGCCTCAATGTCCGAAACCTCGGTGACAATGACTTCACTCTTGGCGAAATTGATTTTTAGACCAGACAGCGCTTCGGAGCAGAGGAGCAGGAATTTCAGATGGGTAATGCACTCCTTATTTAACTCAACCATAATGATGGTGTCGTCCGCATATTGTAGGTGGAAAATGCCGTTAGGAACAAGGTGAGAGCTGACAGGAGTAATGTGCCCGGCTGTGGCAGCCCTAGTTAGAATATGAGATAGAGCATCCGCGACAAAGTTGAAGAGAAGAGGAGAAGCAGGGTCACCTTGCCTCAAGCCCCTACCGTTGGCGAAGAATTGGCTGACGTTACCATTGACCGAAACCGCAGTGTGGCCACCCATGACCAACTGCATAAGCCTATGTACTACCGCACCATCAAACCCTTTGCTTATTAGCACTTGCCGGAGGAATTTCCAACTGACCGAATCGTAAGCTTTTTCGAAGTCCAGTTTTAGAATCACCGCTTTGGAGCCACAGGCTCGCAGATCATAAACGATCTCATGAAGACATAGAATATGATCCAGAATGAACCTGCCCTTAATGAAAGCTATTTGGAATGGGCTAAGGGAGCGATGGGCAATGGGGGATAGCCTAGTGGCAAAGCCTTTAGCCGAAAGCTTCGCGAAATTATTGATCAAGGCTATAGGCCTGAACTGAGTAATCAAGTCTGCCCCTTTGACTTTAGGAATAAGAGTTAGCACCGCATAGTTTAGACGAGAAATATCAACGGTTCCCAGCCAGAAGCCTTGAATGATAGCCTGGACAAGATCCCGCAGCTGAGGCCAGAATTGCCTAAAGAAGGGAATGGAGAAACCATCAGGTCCTGAAGCCGCATTAGAATTGGCTGTGCGTAACGTGTCAAAAATCTCCTCATCAGAAGGGGGAATCAGCAAGACGTCGTTATCCTCACTCGAAACCTGATCTTGAGAGGCCCAGAAAGAATTGGCCAGTCTAAAGCCTACCTCAGGCTTGGCAGAGAGCACAGAGGAGAAGAAGTTAACCACGTGAGACATAATCTGGGAGGGATCAGAGACCCTAACATTATTAATAAGCAGGCTATCGATCATGCAACGGCGACGCCTGCCATTGGCTATGGCGAAGAAGTATGAAGTAGGGGAATCGCCCTTTAAAGTCCAGTTAATGGTGCCCCTTTGTTTCCAATAAACTTCCTCTTGCCGGTGCAAGGCCAACAAGGCCTCTTCTAGATCGTACCTGGCCTGCCATTCAGAGGGAGAGAGGCCAGAGCCATCCGCGCGAGCGTCCAAGGACCCAATTTGAGCAGCGAGCCGAGCGTTGTCGCGCCTTGACTCGGCAGCATGGTTCATAGCCCACCCTCGCAAAAATTTACTAAGGAAATAGGAGTATTGGTGCCAGTCGTCCATCGGACCGAAAGAACGCCGAGTCAAAGAAAGGAAAGAAGAGATCTTATTCGCAATCAGGTCAGCAAAACCATCAACCAGGAGCCAAGACGCATCAAGCTGAAAACGCGAAGAAGAAACAGCGCGAATCCCATCGTCAAGAATCAAGGGCGCGTGATTAGATCCCACGATGGGCAAGGCCCGCAGGGAGGCCCGAGGGAGCAGAGCGTCCCACCTGGGGCAAATAAAAACACAATCAAGAACAGAGCGGATGGGAGCCGTTTGGTGATTCGTCTAGGTGTAACGGGCACCAACCCTAGGAATTTCACGGATATCAGAGTCCCTGATAAAAGCGTTGAACGCATCAGTGAGCGGCCAGGAAAAGTTAGGCGAATTTTTATCCAGAGGGGAACGCATCAGGTTAAAGTCACCACCAATAAGCAGAGGGAGGTCACATGACTCTATCTTATTCAGAATTTCATCCAAAAAGATATGAGAAAGAGAGTGGTCAGCCGGACCGTAAATCACCATAACTTCGAAGAGAACATTGAGGGAGCGGTGAGAAACAACAGTTCTAGCCCAAAAAATACCATAATCAAGGGCGACAAAATCGAACATATCTCCTTTGGTGCTGAGAAGAATTCCACCCGAGTGACCCGAGGACGGCAAATGATTCCAATCAAACCTATCAATCCCAGCCACTGCAAAGAGTTCGTTCGAGGAGAAGGAAGGTTTAAGCGTTTCAACAAGGCCAATGATATCCATGTTCTCAGAGCGGACAAGATCTTTAAGTTGGTCCCTGCGCCCCTAGCGCCAAAACCCCTAATATTCCAAAATAAGGCCTTCAGCGGAGAGAGAGGTTTTTAATGCGAAGACTGAACCTGCAAGGGGCAATGCAGGGTTTAGAGCGTTTGCCAGCCCCACGCCGAAGCGCAGCGGAGGGGGCCTGATCCCTTTCAAGTCCCCCCTCAACCCCACCGGCCACAACCAGTGAGGCATCAGCCCTAGACGCGACCTCCTTAGCCCTAGCAATATCAGCATGTGCCACTTCATTAGCCCGGATAATATCCAATAACGAAGAGGGAGACCCAAAACTAGGATCACAAGAAATACCAACGTCCTCTAAGATACGCAAAAGATGAGCATTGGACTGCGACTGAAGAACTAGACGAACATGAGAAGAAGCAGGAATGGGGGGAGTTGGAGAGCCTTGGGGAGTACCTGAGGGGGGCAAATCCCTAGCCGCAGCGCGTCGCGCCGCCCGATCAGCCACCCGCTCGCCGCTGTTGGAAATGCACCCGCTCTTGCGGGCTGTGGAAGCAGGAGAGCGCACCGGCGCGGGACGGGCGCGACCCGGAGAAGCCGCCGCCGACGAGGGGCCTGAGGCCGCGCCCAAATCAGCATCAAGCCTACGGCAAAGCCCCGCCGTAGACTGCTTGTAATCACCAGAGGCCCTGCTGCGTGCTGAGAACTTCTTTACGGAGGATTTCTTCTTCTTTCGCTTGGTCACCGGGCCGGACGGGGGGAGGTCTTCAATACCAGAGAGGGACGGGAAGGCGGGGCGGGCCGGGATGTTGGAGCAAACCGCAGAGAAGGGGGTGCCCTTAGCTCCCCCAGAAGCCACAGCCCCCCACCAACGCCATCCGACGCGTCCTTGTTCCCGCCCCCCCACCGGAGCATTTTCCTTGAGCAGATCGCGGTCCTCAAAAGTCAGCCCATCCCATTCAGATTGGGTAAAGTGATGTTCATTGCCATGGTTAGAATCATCCGGGAGGCCATCACCGTCCTTGTCCTTGTCGCTGTCGCCCGAGGAAGGCTGGTGTGGTGGAGGCGGGGGCGAAACCGGAGCCGCATCCCCCTCCACCCGAACCCTGAGACGGAAACCATCATCGGAGGGGAAGACATCAACAGAGCCACGGATGCAGAGAGGGTCAATGCTCCACACCCGCAATCTGACAGGGCCCAGGACAAAAAGAGACTCCGGATCGACCTCGATAGGTTTGCCAATCAAAACCCCGAAAGCCATGAGGAAGGTGGTGGAGCGGAGCGCAGGTGGCACGTCATCGACTAGGACCCAAACGTCAGTCAGAGAGGATATGGCTTTCGATCCATTGGAGGCAACCTTGACAGATACGACCAACTGGTTTAGAGGAAGAGTGAAACTGGTGCAAGACGAAATCATCCGTAGGCTTTCTTTGGAGGGGAACAATGCAGCAAACTCATACTCAGAAAGTTGGCGGATCTGCCAATTCCAACATCCATCATCCCATAGGTGAAGCTCATCAAGAAGGATCTGGGGCGTAATTTTCTTATCTTTGACAGTAATGATGCTGGAGTTCGATAGGGCAGGGATCGAAACCGCATGGCGAACCTCACGGTCGAGGGCGAAGAAAGAGCATCCAGGAAAGCCGAGACCATAATGCACAAATGCAGGTGGTTTGATGCGATTTTGACAGTCAACAGTTAAGTGGTCGTCCTCTCTGCAGATCAGACAAAAGGGGGGATTTTGGCATCTTGATTGGAAATGCCCAGGATGGTGACACGCGAAACAAGTGAGAGTGGGATTAGAAACTTGGGTTGGGAGAGGAACACGCGTCGGAGCGGAGGGAGGCGGAGGAAGCAGACCATCACCACCATGACCAGACGCAGCGACAAGGCCACGACCACCGGAGGAGGGACGGCGGTCCGGCGCCCTGAAAGCGCCGCGAGGGCCGTACCGACCTGGGCCGCCGGAGCCCGCACCGGAGTCCACGCCGGGGTCGGGACACCACGAGGAGGAGGAGGACGCGACGTCAAGCCAGCAGAGCCAGCCGACTCGCCGCGGCCGCCGCCTCCCAAGGATCCGAGGCACGCGACGTAGATCCACCCGGAACCGAAGGCCCCGCCACCACCGAGCCAGATCCAAGGGAAGATGGAACACCCAACTCTGCCACCCCCCCCCCCCCCCCGCAAGGCCGCGCTCCGCCTGAAGCTTGGAGCGGAGGGCAGCCTCATACTCCAGATCGGCCTCACCCTCCGCCGAGCCCTCCCGCCTCCGCTTTCGGCCAGACAAGGCCTCATTGGAGGACCCGCACGAGCGATCCATCGTGACCACACACGCGAACGAGAGAGGGGGGAGGAGCAGATCTGGAAAAGACACGAATGGGGGAGCGGAGACGACGAAGGACGAAACGCGACGCTGGAAACCCTAGAAATGGGGGAGAGAAGCCTTCCGAACCCATAAATACCCAGACCGCACCAGGCGGGGGCCGGTGGGTTGGGCTGGAGAGGGAGAGGGGGGGTGGGCCTGGGCCACCCGAGGCCCAGGGGCCACATTGGGAAGGGGGGACTCCGAAACGCAAGCCAGGGCGAGGCGGGCCTCCGACCCAGCAGGCCCACCCAGCGACACAGCAGCCCGCGGCCCATGTGCAGGCCCAACCAGAGGAAGCACCCCCAGATCTAGGGTTACGGCCAGAGCAGCCGGCGGCGGCAAAGCCATCAAAGCACCCACACACGACGCACAGACGGGGGAGACGCCGGAGAAGGGGGAGGAGAGCCCGACTCGGACGCCTGCGCGGAGCAATAGCCCGGCCCAAGGATACCATCATCGGGGGGCGGCGGAGGGGCCCGACGCCGCCCGCGCGACACGCGCGACCAACCCATCGACGACCACCGAAAGGGGGGCCGGACGTCCACTCCCACCAGGCGCAAACTTCTGGCGCCGCGCCGGAGCTGGGGCAGCAGGCACGCGGCGCGGAGACGCCGAACGAGAGAGGAAGGGGGAAGGGAGTCAGAATTGGAGTCCGAAGCCTCAGAGCCAAGAGCCAAAAACCTATTAGCGGGGGCAAGAGCCCGCTGGACTGAGCGCAGATGGGACGGTGGCGAGAAAGAAGGGGCCGATGTCGAGACCGCACGGGAGCGACACGGGGACACCGAAGACAAAGAGGGGGTAGCAAGCCCGACGCAGCCGCCACCTGGGATGCGGAGGAGGGGGGAGGGGAGAGCCATCTTCGTTGGTTTCTTCCCGATCAGAGCACTGGAAGCATTGTTGGGGTGCTTGCATAACGCACACATTTTGACACCCTCACTCAGCCCTTGCCCGTCTCACGACCCCTACATTGCTCTCTATCTCGCACACACAATCTCTTCATGAAAACCCTATTTGGCATGTACCTCTGTCACATACACACCATGTACCACGCACACACATTTATCTCTCGCTATGTTTCTTTGCCTCGTAAACACAATCTCCATAGTCCTCTCTTTGTATCATGCACACAATCTCTCTATATTGCTTAAACATTAACGCACACGATGTATCTGTCTCGCCCCTCTCTCGCATGCTCACTATGCACACACATTCTCTCCATAGGTTTGATTTATCTCAAAGTTGAACATAATTTGGTTTTAAATTTGAATTCAACCTTATGATTTTGAGGTCATTGCATTTGTAAATCATATTTTATATATAAAGGAGAAGAATTCTTTGTTGTGCTTTCGAAAGTATATATAAAAATGATGTATATAGATTTGTATTGGAATACAAAATGGATGATGCCCGAAAAAAAGAATACAAAATGGATTCGGATTAAGTTGGCATGGTAACGTGCAATCTTTTTCTCCAAAAATTTGAACGAAGCGGCGAAACCAAAATCAGGGAGATGGAATTTACTGCCTATCCTTGACACGCAAAACCAGTCGGCTCGATTTCTATAGGTGTAGATAGGGGCAGGTTTGTAATTTCACTCAAACATGACATAACCACCTCTCACCCGGATTCATACATGGTGGGTGCCAAAACACAATTTCTCCTCGGCCGAAATTGCCTCTCACCCTGATTCATTCAGGGCGGGCACCAAAACAAACTCTCCTCGGCTGAAATCTCCGTTGGCAAATATTCGGTGTTTGCGAGATTACCAACCTATCCCCAACCGACCAATATTGTTGTGATGTCTGAAATTTTAAGCGGGGGCTAAGTTTGTAAATTTCCTCACATTTGAGAGAAGCACGTCCCGAAGACATGGTTCCCCCTACCTCTCTCCCTCTATTTCCCCATTCGTACTCCGTGGGCGCCAAAACAACCTCTCCACCCCAGTCTCCTCCGTCCGCCACCCCATCCACCACCGTCATTCTCCACCATGCCGGAGCTGATACCCCGACACCGTCGTCCATTACAAGAGATCGACCTCTCTCATCCATGGCTTTGGACCAGGATCCTTGCATCACGTCCTCTCACTTCATCCACGCCATCGTCCACCTTGCCGAGGCCGCTCCTACGAACGTCTCATCCACCGTGCCGAGATATTTCCCTCGCCGCCACCGTCTGCCCTCCTAGATCTGCTTCCATGCCGCCGACAGTCATCACTACCGTAGCACCCTCAACGTCTCAGCAGATGCTTACACAATGCCACACAAGAGGCGATACTCTTTCGTATCTGCTAAAGTTATTTATCTCAGCAACAAAATAGATCGCCACTGCTTTACTGTGATTTCTTGTCTATCACTTAGAATCTTGTTAGTTGAAACTAAACATTGGTTGTGAAGTTTCCTTTGTCCGGTTTGCACCTTCAGATCCTCCATGGCACGCTCACCACTATACTCGCAATGCTTATGTTTTTCCCCTTTTATATTCCGCATTAGCTTAAATGACAGTCGACTGAATTTCAATTTGGGGTCAGTCCATTTTTGGGAGTTCGCCGGACTTGGCCAGAGGGCTGCCCCATTATCTATCTTATTGTTTCGGGTAGGGACAGTGGTTGTGGGGGGCATTCGTCGGGCTATGGTGGGGCCTCACCAGAGGAAAAACTCGACGCGAGAGGGCGGGTGGGGGTGGGGTTGGCTAGAGGGATGGCCGGGGGCGGCGGAAGACCGGATGTGGTGGGCGGTTTAGGGGAGGGCAGGGGCCGGTGGTTCGGCCGGCGGCCCGTGCGGTGGTCTGTAGGGGAAGAATAAGAGGCAAGGAAGAAGAAGGGTTAGGAGACATAGGATCTTCATCCAACGGCCTGAAATGGTCGACTGACCCAAATGACGAATGTCAGGCGACTTGCACGTAGACATTGCCTTTTTATATTCGGTACCATCATCCTAGGTGCTTCGAGACATGCTAGCGCTGCTCCTCAACCCATCAAGCTCAACAACATGCCCCTCATAATTCCAAACTTAGCTGCTCAAATACAAATATGATATGATGCTGATATTACTAAAAGAGAGAACGTTTAATTGGTCAGCTAATGTTCCTAGTTTACTTTCGAAAAGCACATGCGCCACATATAGAGAGATACTAGGTATACTTCAGTTGAGGAGAGCTGGTATCCAAAGCCTTTCTAGCCGTACCGACAATACAAGCCCATATTTTCCAGCAAGTTCCCCTTTCCTGATTTTACTCGTGACGATGAGGGTTTTCCCATTATATCTACACTATGACTGCATAGGTGTTTTCTGTCCTACTAGCAGCAGTACACCCTTTAAAGCTAAACTAGTACAATGCCCATGCGTTGCAACGGGATATAAATCTTCTAATACGTCGACTTGTGATTTACTTGTCTATAATAATGCGATTTTGTACATAAATGATCATCAAATCCTGCCCATGTATTACCTTATTTTTTGATCTGAAATTTGGTAAGTGAATTAAAATGGAACTGGTTCAGAAGGTAATTAAATTAAGTTGGACGAAGGGGTGGTGCGAAGAAAGGTGAAATAGGAACCTTACGCTAAATGACACGCCAATCATAATTCCAAAGCTTAGTTGTTCCAATACGAATGTGACATGATATTCATATTAGTTAACAGACATACAATTAATTGGTCAACTAATGCTCCCACTTGAATTCCCAAATGCCTGTGGACACACATAGAGAGAGAGAGAGACAACATGGAATTGCATTTCTTTGCATGCTCCAATTCATCATGGGTGGGCAACCAACATTGTATACAAAGAAACGGAATCTCCATAATATGCTTCCTCTTCTATTCTTTAACATGTTGCTCTTCTGTTCTTCTTTAATAAGTACAATATGTTCCTCGCCATAAAGGCAAGCAAGGACATCTGCAGTCGACAGGTCTATTTGCCGCTTCTGCAAGTTGCTTTCAGCAATTCAAGTTGGTCTGTGCTACTTCTTGAGCTTGCGTTGGTTTTTCCGTTGAAGAGGAAAAGGTAATGCAACAAAGTAGAGATAAGTATTTCCCTTAGTTTGAGAACCATGGTATTAATCTAGTAGGAGGTACGAGTGATACGTCTCCAACGTATCTATAATTTTTTATTGTTCCATGCTGTTATATTATCATTCTTGGATGTTTTACAATCATTTCATAGCAACTTTATATCATTTTTGGGACTAACCTATTGACATAGTGCCCTGTGCCAGTTGTTGTTGTTTGGTTCTTTTTTACTTCGCAGAATATCAGTACCAAATGGAGTCCAAATGCAGCGAAACTTTTTGGAGAATTTTTATGGACCAGATGGAACAAGATGGGCCAAAGAAGTACCAAAGAGGTGCCCCGAGGGGCGCACAACCCACTTGGGCGTGCCTGGGGCCCCAGGCACACTCTGGTGGGTTGTGCCCACCTTGCTGGCCTCCCGCACCGCCACTTCACCCTATAAATACCCAAATATTCTAGAAACCCTGGGAGATTCGACGAAACACAATTCCAGCCGCCGCAAGTTCTAGAACCACTTGATCCAATCTAGACACTATCACGGAGGGGTTCATCATCCTCATTGGTGCCTCTCCGATGATGGTCCATAGGCAGTATCCAAATGGCTTCTTCTCTCTTTTGATTCTCAATACAATGGTCTCTTGGAGATCTAATTGATGTAACTCTTTTTGCGGTGTGTTTGTTGGGATCTGATGAACTTTGAGTTTACGATCAGATCTATTTGTCCATGAAAGTTATTTGAGTCTCTTTGATTTCTTAAATGCATGATTACTTATATCCTCATATTTCTTCTTCGAATTTTTGGTTTAGTTAGTCCGACTAGATCGATTTCTCTTGCCATGGGGAGAGGTGCTTTGTGATGGGTTGAATCATACGATGTTCTTTCCAGTGATAGAAGGGATAGCAAGACACGTATGTATCACTACTATTAAGGAGAACAAGATGGGGCTATTCCTATATGAATATATCTCGTCTACATCATGTCATCATTCTTATTTCATTACTATGTTTGTCCATGAACTTAATACACTAGATGCATGCTGGATCATAGTCAATGTGTGGAGTAATATGTAGTAGTAGATGCAGGCAGGAGTCGATCTACTAATCTTGGATGTGATGCCTATATAATGATCATTGCCTGGATATCGTCATGATTATTTGAAGTTCTATCAATTACCCAACAGTAATTTGTTTACCCAGCGTATGCTATTTTCTCGAGAGAAGCCACTAGTGAAATATACGGCCCCCGGGTCTATTTTGTCATCATATATCTTCAGATCTATATTGCTATTTGACTTTTTATTTATTTGCATCTTTTATGTTCAGATCTATATTATCAAAAACCCAAAATACCTCGCTGAATTTTATTTTCCGTTATTCTATTTGCATCTACTAAATTATATCTTTACCAATCTTTTACCCCTTTTACGCGTCGGGTTGCAAGTATTTGTTCTTTGTGTGCAAGTACCATTTACATAGTGTTGCTTGGTTCTCCTACTGGTTTGATAACCTTGGTTTCATCACTGAGGGAAATACCTACCGTAGCTATGATGCATCATCCCTTCCTCTTCGGGGAAAAACTGACGTGGACACGAGCCATCAAGAAAGGATTTCTGACACCGTTGCCAGGGAGACATCATCAACATCTATCAGGTTCCTAATCACATATCTCATCTCCTTGCAATTTACATTATTTTCCATTTGCCTCTCATTTTCATCTCTCCCACTTCACAAAAATTTGCCGTTTTATTCCCCCTCTTTTTTGTTCGCCGATTTCTCGTCAAATCTATTTTTGTGTGTGATCTTGTTTGGCTACCTTGTCGTTATGGCTAGTTCTTCCTCTATTGAGTGTACTCCCGAGAACGAGGTTGTTAACTTGAAACAAAGGGGAGGGGATAATTTGAAAGATGCTTGGTATAGGATTTGCAATGCTCATAATAGATCTGTTCGTAAGCAATCTACCGTTGTACTTCTTCGTTGTTTTTATGTGGGCATCACCACCTGGTATAGATTCATCCTTTATACGACTACCGGTGGGAATTTCTTGGTGTGTCCATCTTTGGATGCTTTTAATGCTATGGGAAATCTAGTAGGTTCACCACCTCTTACTATCAATGAAATTGCTTTAACACTTGAGCATGTTAGGCAAAGGCTTGATGCTATTGAAAAATATGCTTACTGGGGAAATATTCAAAACTTAGATAAAAATGCATAATCTTGCTAATAAATTTGGGTCAAAAGTGGGAGAGGTTCTTAAGTTGCTAAAATAAAAAGGAAGCATAATTCATGAAAGAATTGAAGAAAGCTCTTCACGGATTGATAAGTTGGAAGAAATTTTTAGTAATTTAAGCTCGGCTTTTGCTTCAGTTAAAACTATTGAAAAACTCCTGTAAAGATTAGCGAGATTACTCAAGTCTCTAAGAACAAGGGTGCAACTTCCAATAAAGAAGATCTTAAGATGATTAGTATTCACCCCGACTTTATTGAAGTTGTGAGAAACCCTACTTGCAAGAATGATTTTTTAATCTTGTTCCTAGGAGTATTGTTATTGAAAATCTTTATGCTAAATCTTTGAGGAACAATGGTTGTGTGATTGAGGAACTGGAAACTAAAGATGATAACACTTGAAACTATGCATTACGCCTAGCTAGGGGCATAAAATGATAGCACTTGTTGGGAGGCAAACCAATGAATAAAATTTATTTTTTCCTTTTTCTTTCTGTTCTTGAGGGTTTGCACAATTATGCTACTGTTATGATTGTGTTTTTATGTTTTAATTAGTGTTTGTGCCAAGTAAAGCCCTTGGGATCATGTTGGGTGATAGTTGATTTGATCTTGTTGAAAAAACAGAAACTTTGTGCGCCAATAGCAGAATTGTTAAAAATCACAGAAGCGCGATACACAAGATTGATATACAAATTGCCCACCTTGCCCTAAATTTTCAGAATTTTTGGAGTTATAGAAGTATTCGAAGTTTTCAGATTACTATAGACTGTTCTGTTTTTGACAGATTCTGTTTTCTTTGCGTTGTGAGCTTATTTTGATGAATCTATGGTTAGTATCGGGGGGTATAAGCCATGGTAAAGTTGAAATACAGTAGATATAATACAAAAAAAATATGAATGGGTTTGCAACAATACTTTGAGTAGTGATTTGCTTTGTTATACTAACGGATCCCATGAATGTTTTATTAAGTTTTGTGCGATTCAAGTTTTCAAGTTTTAGGTGAGATCGCGATGGATGAAGGAATAAGGAGTAGCAAGAGCCTAAGCTTGGGGATGCCCCATGACACCCCAAGATAATATTCAAGGATGAATAAGCAACTAAGCTTGGGGATGCCCCGAGTGGCATCCCCTCTTTCTTCTAATGACCATCGGTATTTTACTTGGAGCTATATTTTTATTCGCCACATATCATGAGTTTTGCTTGAAGCGTCTTATATTATATGAGTCTTTGCTTGTTTTGCTTTTTAGTTTGTCAGAGGTATCCTTGCTGGACACACCTATTTGAGAGAGCCAAAATTATGCTATGATTTGTTAGAATTGCTCTTTATGCTTCACTTAAATTTTTGAGCTATGGAATTGCTCTAGTGCTTCACTTATATCTTTTTGAGCATGGCGTGCTTTAATATTTTTGAAGAAATGCTCTCATGCTTCACTTAGAATTATTTGAGAGTTAGTAAATTTTTGAAGAAATTCTCTCATGCTTCACTTATCTTATTTTGAGAGACAAAAAAATTTATGCTCATGTTCTTCACTTCAATTTGTTTGAGCTAATCAAAAGTAACATATGAAACTAGTCCCAAAGTGATAGATATTCAAGAGAGAAATACTAAAAACTTTCATTAAGATCATTGGACAAAATAAACATGATTATTTGTAATAGTTTTGAGATATGATGATAGTAATATGTGAGTCATGTTGATGAGTAATTATGCTTTAGTAAGAATATTGGTGTTAAGGTTTGTGATTCCCTATGCAAGCATGAAAGTTAATAGTTATGCAATGCAAATACATCCTACTTGTGGTGCATTATTCGGTGTTAGTTATGCTTAATGCCCGGTTACGTGATTTTTCGTTTCTTGGTTGGTTGCTTCTCAATCTTTTTGAAGGAAATATGCCCTAGAGGCAATAATAAAGTTATTTTTTATTTCCTTATTTCATGATAAATGTTTATTATTCATGCTAGAATTGTATTAACCGGGAACTTGATACATGTGTGAATACATAGACAAAACAATGTGTCCCTAGTATGCCTCTACTTGACTAGCTTGTTCATCAAAGATGGTTATGTTTCCTAGCCAAGGACATGTGTTGTCATTTGATGAACGGGATCACATCATTAGGAGAATGATGTGATTGACAAGACCCATTCATTAGCTTAGCATTGTGATCGTTACAGTTTTATTGCTACTGCTTTCTTCATGACTTATACATGTTCCTCAGACTATGAGATTGTGCAACTCCCGAATATCCGGAGGAACACTTTGTGTGCAATCAAACGTCAAAACGTAAATGGGTGATTATAAAGATGCTCTTGAGGTGTTTCCGAAGGTGTTTGTTGGGTTGGCATGAATCAAGATTAGGATTTGTCACTCCGTGTATCGGAGAGGTATCTCCGGTTCCTCTCGGTAATGCACATCACTATAAGCCTTGCAAGCAATGTGACTAATGAGTTAGTTGCGGGATGATGCATTACGGAACGAGTAAAGAGACTTGCCGGTAACGAGATTGAACTAGGTATTGAGATACCGACGATCAAATCTCGGGCAAGTAACATACCGATGACAAAGGGAACAACGTATGTTGTTATGCGGTTTGACCGATAAAAGATCTTCGTAGAATATGTAGGAGCCAATATGAGCATCCAGGTTCCGCTATTGGTTATTGACCGGAGATGTGTCTCGGTCATGTCTACATAGTTCTCGAACCTGTAGGGTCCGCACGCTTAACGTCCGGTGACGATTTGTATTATGAGTTATGTGATTTGATGTACCGAAGGTAGTTAGGAGTCCCGGATAAGATCGGGGACATGACGAGGAGTCTCGAAATGGTCGAGACGTAAAGATCGATATATTGGACGACTATATTCAGACATTGGAAAGGTTCCGAGTGATTCGGATATTTTTCGGAGTACCGAAGAGTTACGGGAAATTCGTATTGGGCCTTAATGGGCCATACGGGAAAGGAGAGAAAGGCCTCAAAAGGTGGCCGCACCCCTCCCCATGGTCTGGTCCGAATTGGACTAGGGAGGGGGGGCGCCCCCTTCCTTCCTTCTCCTTTTCCCTTCCCTTTTTCCTATTCCATGTGGGAGGAGGAATCCTACTAGGACTAGGGAGTCCTAGTAGGACTCCACACTTCTGGCGCGCCCTAGGGGCTGGCCAGGCCTCCCCTGCTCCATCCTTTATATACGGGGCAGGGGGCACCTCTAGACACACAAGTTGATCTGTTGATCTCTCCCAGCCGTGTGCGGTGCCCCCCTCCACTATATTCCACCTCGGTCATATCGTAGCGGTGCTTAGGCGAAGCCCTGCTTTGGTAGCAACATCATCACCATCATCACGCCGTCGTGCTGACGGAACTCTCCCGCAAAGCTCTGCTGGATCGGAGTTCGTGGGACGTCATCGAGCTGAACGTGTGCTGAACTCGGAGGTGCCGTGCGTTCGGTACTTGGATCGGTCGGATCGTGAAGACGTACGACTACATCAACCACGTTGTCATAACGCTTCCGCTTTCGGTCTACGAGGGTACGTGGACAACACTCTCCCCTCTCGTTGCTATGCATCACCATGATCTTACGTGTGCGTAGGGAAATTTTTGAAATTACTACGTTCCCCAACAGTGGTATCAGAGCCAGGTTTTATGCGTAGATGTTATATGCACGAGTAGAACACAAGTGAGTTGTGGGCGGTACAAGTCATACTGCTTACCAGCATGTCACACTTTGGCTTGGCGGTATTGTTGGATGAAGCGGCCCGGACCGACATTACGCGTACGCTTACGCGAGACTGGTTCTACCGACGTTCTCTGCACACAGGTGGCTAGCGGGTGTCAGTTTCTCCAACTTTAGTTGAACCGAGTGTGGCTACGCCCGGTCCTTGAGAAGGTTAAAACAACACTAACTTGACGAACTATCGTTGTGGTTTTGATGCGTAGGTAAGAGCGGTTCTTGCTCAGCCCGTAGCAGCCACGTAAAACTTGCAACAACAAAGTAGAGGACGTCTAACTTGTTTTTGCAGGGCATGCTGTGATGTGATATGGTCAAGGCATGATGATATATTTATTTTGTGAGATGATCATGTTTTGTAACCGAGTTATCGGCAACTAGCAGGAGGCATATGGTTGTCGCTTTATTGTATCGCCCTGTAATTGCTTTACTTTATCACTAAGCGGTAGCGATAGTCGTAGAAGCAATAGTTGGCGAGACGACAACGATGCTACGATGGAGATCAAGGTGTCACGCCTGTGACGATGGTGATCATGACGGTGCTTCGGAGATGGAGATCACAAGCACAAGATGATGATGGCCATATCATATCACTTATATTGATTGCATGTGATGTTTATCTTTCATACATCTTATTTTGCTTAGATCGACGGTAGCATTATAAGATGATCTCTCACTAAATTCCAAGGTATAAGTGTTCTCCCTAGGTATGCACCGTTGCGAAAGTTCTTCGTGCTGAGACACCACGTTATGATCGGGTGTGATAAGCTCTACGTTCAAATACAACGGGTGCAAAACAGTTGCACACGCGGAATACTTAGGTTAAACTTGACGAGCCTAGCATATGCATATATGGCCTCGGAACACTTAGACCGAAAGGTCAAGCGTGAATCATATAGTAGATATGATCAACATAGTGATGTTCACCATTGAAACTACTCCATCTCACGTGATGATCGGACATGGTTTAGTTGATATGGATCACGTGATCACTTAGAAGATTAGAGGGATGTTTATCTAAGTGGGAGTTCTTAAGTAATATGATTAATTGAACTTTAATTTATCATGAACTTAGTCCTGATAGTATTTTTCAAATAATGTTATAGATCAATAGCTCGCGTTGTTGCTTCCCTATGTTTTATATGTGTTCCTAGAGAAAACTAAGTTGAAAGATGTTAGTAGCAATGATGCGGATTGGATCCATGATCTGAGGTTTATCCTCATTGCCGCACAGAAGAATTATGTCCTTGATGCACTGCTAGATGACAGACCTGTCGCAGGAGCAGATGCAGACGTTATGAACGTTTGGCTAGCTTAATATGATGACTACTTGATAGTTTAGTGTGCCATGCTTAACGACTTAGAATCGGGACTTCAAAGACGTTTTGAACGTCATGGACCATATGAGATGTTCTAGGAGTTGAAGTTAATATTTCAAGAAAATACCCGAGTTGAGAGATATGAAGTCTCGCTAAAAGATGGAGGAGAATAGCTCAAGCAGTGAGCATGTGCTCAGATTGTCTGGGTACTACAATCGCTTGAATCAAGCGGGAGTTAATCTTCCAGATAAGATAGTGATTGACAGAATTCTCTAGTCACCATCACCAAGTTAGTAGAACTTCGTGATGAACTATAATATGCAAGGGATAACGGAAACGATTCCCAAGCTCTTCGTGATGCTGAAATCGACGAAGGTAGAAATCAAGAAAAACATCAAGTGTTGATGGTTGACAAGATCACTAGTTTCAAGAAAAGGGCAAAGGGAAGAAGGGGAACTTCAAGAAGAACGGCAAGCAAGTTGCTGCTCAAGTGAAGAAGCCCAAGTCTGGTCCTAAGCCTGAGACTAAGTGCTTCTACTACAAAGGGACTGGTCACTGGAAGCGGATCTGCCCCAAGTATTTGGCGGATAAGAAGGATGGCAAAGTGAACAAAGGTATATTGGATATACATGTTATTGATGTGTACTTTACTAGTGTTTATAGGAACCCCTCGGCATTTGATACTGGTTCAGTTGCTAAGAGTAGTAACTCGAAACGGGAGTTGCAGAATAAACAGAAACTAGTAAAGGGCGAGGTGACGATGTGTGTTAGAAGTAGTTCCAAGATTGATATGATCATCATCGCACACTCCCTATACTTTCGGGATTAGTGTTGAAACTAAATAAGTGTTATTTGGTGTTTGCGTTGAGCATGAATATGATTTGATCATGTTTGTTGCAATACAGTTATTCATTTAAATTAGAGAATAATTGTTGTTCTGTTTACATGAGTAAAACCTTCTATGGTCATACACCCAATAAAATGGTTTGTTGGATCTCGATCGTAGTGATACACATATTCATAATATTGAAGCCAAAAGATGCAAAGTTAATAATGATAGTGCAACTTATTTGTGGCACTACCGTTTAGGTCATATTGGTGTAAAGTGCATGAAGAAACTCCATGCTGATGGGATTTTGGAATCACTTGATTATGAATCACTTGATGCTTGCGAACCATGCCTTATGGGCAAGCTGACTAAGACTCCGTTCTCCGGAACAATGGAGTGAGCAACTGACTTATTGGAAATAATACATACTGATGTATGCGATCCGATGAGTGTTGAGGCTCGCGGCGGGTATGGTTATTTTCTCACCTTCACAGATGATTTGAGCAGATATGGGTATATCTACTTGATGAAACAGAAATCTAAACATTTGAAAAGTTCAAATAATTTCAGAGTGAAGTGTAAAATCATCATAACAAGAAAAATAAAGTTTCTACGATCTGATCGTGGAAGAGAATATTTGAGTTACGAGTTTGGTCTTCATTTGAAACAATGCGGAATAGTTTCGCAACTCACGCCACCTGGAACACCACAGCGTAATGGTGTGTCCGAACGTCGTAATCGCGCTTTGCTAGATATGGCGCGATCTATGATGTCTCTTACTGATTTACGGCTATCGTTTTGGGGTTATGCATTAGAGACAGCTGCATTCACGTTAAAAAGGGCACCATATAAATCCATTGAGACGACACCGTATGAACTGTGGTTTAGCAAGAAACCTAAGCTGTCGTTTCTTAAAGTTTGGGGCGGCGATGCTTATGTGAAAAAGTTTCAAACTGATAAGCTCGAACCCAAATCGGAGAAGTGCATCTTCATAGGATACCCAAACGAAATTGTTGGGTACACCTTCTATCACAGATCCGAAGGCAAATTCATTGCTGAGAATGGATCCTTTCTAGAGAAGAAGTTTCTCTCGAAAGAAGTGAGTGGGAGGAAAGTAGAACCTGATGAGGTAATTGTACCTTCTCTCGAATTGAAAAGTAGCTCATCACTGAAATCAGTTCCAGTGACGCCTACACGAATTAGTGAGGAAGTTAATGATGATGATCATGAAACTTCAGATCAAGGTATTACCGAACCTCGTAGGTCAACCAGAGTAAGATCCGCACCAGAGTGGTACGGTAATCCTGTTCTGGAGGTCATGTTACTAGACCATGACGAACCTACGAACTATGAGGAAGCGATGATGAGCCCAGATTCCGCGAAATGGTTTGAGGCCATGAAATCTTAGATAGGATCCATGTATGAGAACAAAGTATGGACTTTGGTTGACTTGCCCGATGATCGACAAGCCATAGAAAATAAATGGATCTTCAAGAGGAAGACGGACGCTGATAGTAGTGTTACTATCTACAAAGCTAGACTTGTCGAAAAAGGTTTTTTTTGACAAAGTTCAAGGTGTTGACTACGATGAGATTTTCTCACTCGTATCGATGCTTAAAGTCTGTCCGAATCATGTTAGCAATTGCTGCATTTTATGAAATCTGGCAAATGGATAACAAAACTGCAATCCTTAATGGACTTATTAAAGAAGAGTTGTATATGATGCAACCAGAAGGTTTTGTCAATCCTAAAGGTGCTAACAAAATGTGCAAGCTCCAGCGATCCATCTGTGGACTGGTGCAAGAATCTCGGAGTTGGAATATGCGCTTTGATAAGATGATCAAAGTATATAGTTTTATACAGACTTGCGATGAAGCCTGTATTTACAAGAAAGTGAGTGGGAGCACTACAACATTTCTGATAAGTATATGTGGATGACATATTGTTGTCGGAAATAATGTAGAATTCTCTGTAAAGCATAAAGGAGTATTTGAAAGGAGTTTTTCAAAGAAAGACCTCGGTGAAGCTGGTTACATGTTGAACATCAAGATCTATAGAGATAGATCAAGACGCTTGATAAGATTTTCAATGAGTATGTACCTTGACAAGATTTTGAATTAGTTCAAAATGGAATAGTCGAAGAAAGAGTTCTTGCCTGTGTTGCAAGGTGTGAAGTTGAGTAAGACTCAAAGCCCGACCACGGCAGAAGATAGAAAGAGAATGAAAGTCATTCCCTATGTCTCAGCCATAGGTTCTATAAAGTATGCCATGCTGTGTACCAGATCTATTGTATACCCTACACTGAGTTTGGCAAGGGAGTACAATAGTGATCCAGGAGTAGATCACTGGACAACGGTCAAAATTATCCTTAGTGGAATAAGGATATGTTTCTCGATTATGGAGGTGACAAAAGGTTCATTGAGTTACGTCGATGTAAGCTTTGACACTGATCCAGATGACTCTAAGTCTCAATCTAGATACATATTGAAAGTGGGAGCAATTAGCTAAAGTAGCTCCGTGCAGAGCATTGTAGACATAGAAATTTACAAAATACATATGGATCTGAATTTTGGCAGACCCGTTGACTAAACTTCTCTCACAAGCAAAACATGATCACACCTTAGTACTCTTCGGGTGTTAATCACATAGCGATGTGAACTAGATTACTGACTCTAGTAAACCCTTTTAGTGTTGGTCACAAGGCGATGTGAACTATGGGTGTTAATCACATAGTGATGTGAACTATTGGTGTTAAATCACATCGCGGTGTGAACTACATTATTGACTCTAGTGCAAATGGGAGACTGAAGAAAATATGCCCTAGAGGCAATAATAGAGTTATTTTTTATTTCCTTATTTCATGATAAATGTTTATTATTCATGCTAGAATTGTATTAACCGGAAACTTGATACATGTGTGAATACATAGACAAAACAATGTGTCAATAGTATGCCTCTACTTGACTAGCTTATTCATCAAAGATGGTTATGTTTCCTAGCCAAAGACATGTGTTCTCATTTGATGAACGGGATCACATCATTAGGAGAATGATGTGATGGACAAGACCCATTCATTAGCTTAGCATTGTGATCGTTACAGTTTTATTGCTACTGCTTTCTTCATGACTTATACATGTTCCTCAGACTATGAGATTGTGCAACTCCCGAATATCCGGAGGAACACTTTGTGTGCAATCGAACGTCACAACGTAAATGGGTGATTATAAAGATGCTCTACAGGTGTTTCCGAAGGTGTTTGTTGGGTTGGCATGAATCAAGATTAGGATTTGTCACTCCGTGTATTGGAGAGGTATCTCCGGGCCCTCTCGGTAATGCACATCACTATATGCCTTGCAAGCAATGTGAATAATGAGTTAGTTGCGGGATGATACATTACGGAACGAGTAAAGAGACTTTCCGATAACGAGACTGAACTAGGTATTGAGATACCGACGATCAAATCTCGGGCAAGTAACATACCGATGACAAAGGGAACAACGTATGTTGTTATGCGGTTTGACCGATAAAAGATCTTCGTAGAATATGTAGGAGCCAATATGAGCATCCAGGTTCCGCTATTGGTTATTGACCGGAGATGTGTCTCGGTCATGTCTACATAGTTCTCCAACCCGTAGGGTCCGCACGCTTAACGTTCGGTGACGATTTGTATTATGAGTTATGTGATTTGATGTACCAAAGGTAGTTCGGAGACCCGGATGAGTTTGGGGACATGACGAGGAGTCTCGAAATGGTCGAGACGTAAAGATCGATATATTGAACAACTATATTCGGACATCGGAAAGGTTCCGAGTGATTCGGGTTTTTTTCGGAGTATCGGAGATTTACGGGAATTCGTATTGGGCCTTAATGGGCTATACGGGAAAGGAGAGAAAGGCCTCAAAAGGTGGCCGCACCCCTCCCCATGGTCTGGTTCGAATTGGACTAGGGAGGGAGGCGCCCCCTTCCTTCCTTCTCCTTTTCCCTTCCCTTTTTGCTATTCCATGTGGTAGGAGGAATCCTGCTAGGACTAGGGAGTCCTAGTAGGACTCCACACTTCTGGCACGCCCTAGGGGCTGGCCAGGCCTCCCCTCCTCCATCCTTTATATACGGGGGCAGGGGGCACCTCTAGACACACAAGTTGATCTGTTGATTTCTCCCAGCCGTTTGCGGTGCCCCCTCCACCGTATTCCACCTCGGTCATATCGTGGCGGTGCTTAGGCGAAGCCCTGTGTCGGTAGCAACATCATCACCGTCATCACGCCGTCGTGCTGACGGAACTCTCCCGCAAAGCTCTGCTGGATCGGAGTTCGTGGGACGTCATCGAGCTGAACGTGTGCTGAACTCGGAGGTGCCGTGCGTTCGGTACTTGGATCGGTCGGATCGTGAAGATGTACGACTACATCAACCGCGTTGTCATAACGCTTCCGCTTTCGGTCTACGAGGGTACGTGGACAACACTCTCCCCTCTCGTTGCTATGCATCACCATGATCTTGCGTGTGCGTAATGAAATTTTTGAAATTACTACGTTCCCCGACACTTTTTGCTAGCCTCCATTTGTACTAAGTAGAAATACTACTTGTGCATCCGAAATCTTTAAAACCTATTTTGCCACATGAGTCCACCATACCTACTTATATGCGGTATTTCCGGGTCGTTCTAAGCAAATTTTTATGTGACATCTCTAATTTCAAAATAAATTTCCTTTTTGTGTGCCCGTGCCGCTCATGAAGCGGCAGGGGGTGGACAATATTTTCTATGCTAGATGTGTTATTCTCAAGATGAGTGTTTATTCACTTGTCATTGCACGAGAGTATGGCGGTAATAGGGATGCCCAGTCCTGAAATGAAGAAAAAATTTACTTTATGTTGTCAAATAATAAATTCCTTAGAAAGTGTTGGTATGGATGGCACCCGTGGATACGGCTAGCCGTGGAATGTGAAAGAATGGTGGAAAAAGGAATAAACTTATTTTCTGTTTGGGAACCGCCTATGATATATCTAGCATGGAAAGTGTTGGGAATTACTCGGTCATTTTCGTTGATGGGAAAAGCATGGCTCTCAAAAATATATCTCTCAATTTAAGCTTTGAGCTCTGGTACCTCTACAAATCTCTATTTCCCTCTGCGAAGGGCCTATCCATTTACTTTATGCAATTTTTATTTTTTATTTAAGTCTCGATCTTCTCTTTTAAAGCACCAACTAGGGAGCACTATGGTCGTACTTGAGCATTGGATGTAGCTAATATTCAAGTGTGTTTCTTGAATGGATCAATTATTGAGCATGATGGGCTAGGGATAACTTTCTTCAGTGTTGATGTAAGTGCATCTAGTGCCCCTTGGTGATTTTGGTGTATTGAAGACTTATAGGTTAAGGGACTAATGCGTTTGTGAGTATACACAGGTCTATAAGTCTATGAGGAGTTTGATATTTACAGAGAAAGTCGACCCCTAAAAATGAAGTTCTTCGACTGAAGACTTTGGATTTCTGAAGACTTTTTAAAGACTTTGAAAGTGAAGAAATTTGTGTGACCTTGAAGACTTGGTATTCATTTGAGGAACATGGAGCGTGAAGACTTTTGTTTTTGTAGTTTCATTTTCTCTTTCTTGAGTCATAGGAAACACCGTACTGTTAAAGGGGGTCGAGGAAATACAAAGGAAAAATTTCCATGTGATGCTCAACTCAAAATCCTACATCTACCAATCCCTTCGAGTGAAGCCATTGGAAATCTCATACAGTTCAGTCATATTCTTCGGACACAGAGACGAAGTTCTTTTGGTCACTGAGGAATTTGTTCTGACTGAGGAGTTAGGAATTCGCCAGTGTGGATTGCCTACACAGTGAGGAACATGATAGCCCTGAGGAATTTGATACTCAAATTTCCGACCGTTGCTGTGCTATGCGCCAGCTGTCCCAAAATATCTACCCACCTAACGGTCATATCATTGAAGGGCATTTATGTCTTATCATGTCAGGCTGCTCCCTAGGCTATAAATAGCCGCCCCCTACAACCACTAGCTGGTTGGCGGCTCCGAGAGAAACTGACACTTGTCATTTGAGAGCATCCCATCCTCCGAGGACTTTGAGCAAAAATCATCAAGTGAGGAAAACCCCAAACCCAAACTCCTACAAACCCAAAGTGATTGAGCATCATTGAAGAGATTGATCCTGCGTGGATCCGACGCTTGTTACCTTTGAAGACTGTGCTTCTTCCAGACGGTTAGGCGTCATGGTCTAGAGCATCCAAGAGGAAATTGTGGATCGACAAGTGACCGAGTTTGTGAAGGTTTGGAAGTCACCTGAAGACTTACCACGAGTGATTGGACGAGGTCTGTGTGACCTTAGTTCAAGGAGAATACGGTGAGGACTGTGTGTCCGGGACTGGGTGTCCTCAGGTTTAAATACCTAGCCGCTCCAACCTGACGTACAACTGAGACAGCAGTTGGAACTGGTCTACCAAATCATTGTCTTCACCAAGCCAACTGGTTCTATTTCCTCAACTCTTCCATTTCCTCATTACTGTGTTGTGCACTTGTTCATATCTGTGTTTGAAGACTTTGACTGAAGACTTTCTCAATTTCCTCAGTTCAATTTCTTCAGTCTGTTTGTCTTCATCCTGTGTTATCCTGTGTTTACGCTTTCTGCACTCTGTGCTTGTCTTCATTTCATCATGATGACTATGCTTGTGTTCTGCTATGCATACTTTTGAGTACTTATTCCGCTGCAAGTAGTTCTTCGATAAGGAATTTCCTCACTAGCAAATTCCTCATGAAGAATTTATAAAAATCGCCTATTCACCCCCCTCTAGTCGATATAACACACTTTCAGTTGATATTTTGAAAGACATAGTTGCTTTTTGATATGCTTGAGTATTGAAGTTATCATGTCAAAACTAGACTATTGCTTTGAACCATTTAAAGTCCAAATGTCCATGTTACACAAGAAGAGAATATGTGATGAACATGTTAGGCAGCATTCCACATCAAAAATTCTGGTTTTTATCATTTACCTACTCGAGAACGAGCAGGAATTAAGCTTTGGGATGCTGATACGTCTCCAACATATCTATAATTTTTTATTGTTCCATGTTGTTATATCATCATTCTTGGATGTTTTACAATCATTTTATAGCAACTTCATATCATTTTTGGGGACTATCCTATTGACACAGTGTCCACTGCCAGTTGTTATTTTTTGCTTGTTTTTTACTTCGTAGAATATCAGTACCAAACGGAGTCCAAACGCAGCGAAACTTTTTGGAGAATTTTTATGGACCAGATGGAACAACATGGGCCAAAGAAGTACCAGAGGGGTGCCCCGAGGGGGGCCCAACCCACCTGGGAGCGCCTGGGGGCCCAGGCGTGCCCTAGTGGGTTGTACCCACCTCGGTGGCCTCCTGCACCGCCTCTTCGCCCTATAAATACCCAAATATTTCAGAAACCTTGGGAGAGTCGATGAAACACAATTCCAGCCGCCGCAAGTTCCAGAACTACCAGATCCAATCTAGACACCATCACGGAGGGGTTCATCATCCTCATTGGTGCCTCTTCGATGATGCGTGAGTAGTTCATTGTAGACCTACGGGTCCGCAGGTAGTAGCTAGATGTCTTCTTCTCTCTTTTGATTCTCAATACCATGTTCTCTTGGAGATCTATTTGATGTAACTCTTTTTGCGGTGTGTTTGTTGGGATCCGATGAACTTTGAGTTTATGATCAGATCTATTTATCCATGAAAGTTATATGAGTTTCTTTGATCTCTTATATGCATGATTACTTATAGCCTTGTATTTTTTTCTTCGAATCTTTGGTTTAGCTAGGCCGACTAGATCGTTTTTTCTTGCCATGGGAAGAGGTGCTTTGTGATGGGTTCGATCGTACGGTGTTCTTTCCTAGTGATAGAAGGGGTAGCAAGACACGTATGTATCGTTGCTATTAAGGATAAAAAGATGGGGGCTATTCCTAAAGGAAATATGCCCTAGAGGCAATAATAAAGTTGTTATTTATATTTCCTCATATCATGATAAATGTTTATTATTCATGCTAGAATTGTATTAACCGGAAACTTAGTACATGTGTGAATACATAGACAAAACAGAGTGTCCCTAGTATGCCTCTACTTGACTAGCTCATTAATCGAAGATGGTTATGTTTCCTGACCATAGACATCTGTTGTCATTTGATGAACCCGATCACATCATTAGAGAATGATGTGATTGACAAGACCCATCCGTTAGCATAGCATAAAGATCGTTTAGTTTTATTGCTATTGCTTTCATCATGACTTATACACGTTCCTCTGACTATGAGATTATGCAACTCCCGAATACTGGAGAAACACCTTGTGTGCTATCGAACGTCACAACGTAACTGGGTGATTATAAAGATGCTCTACAGATGTCTCCAAAGGTTTTTGTTGGGTTGGCATAGATCGAGATTAGGATTTGTCACTCTATGTATCGGAGAGGTATCTCTGGGCCCTCTCGGTAATGCAAATCACTATAAGCCTTGCAAGCAATGTGACTAATGAGTTAGTCACGGGATGATGCATTACGGAACAAGTAAAGAGACTTGCCGGTAACGAGATTGAACTAGGTATGATGATACCGACGATCGAATCTCGCGCAAGTAACATACCGATGACAAAGGGAACAACGTATGTTGTTATGCGGTTTGACCGATAAAGATCTTCGTAGAATATGTAGGAGCCAGTATGAGCATCCAGGTTCCGCTATTGGTTATTGACTGGAGATGTGTCTCGGTCATGTCTACATAGTTCTCGAACCCGTAGAGTCCGCACGCTTAACATTCGATGACGATTTGTATTATGAGTTATGTGATTTGATGACCGAAGTTTGTTCGGAGTCCCGGATGAGATCACGGACATGATGAGGAGTCTCGAAATGGCCGAGAGGTAAAGATTCATATATAGGACGATTTTATTTGGACACCGGAAGTGTTCTAGGTGATACTGGGTCACCGGAAGGGGTTCCGGGCAACCCCTGGCAAAGATATGGGCTTAATGGGCCAAGTAGGAGAACACACCAGCCCACAAGGGGCTGGTGCTCCCCCTATAGGGCCAGCCACATGGGGAGAAAGGGAAAGGAGAGGAGGAAAAGGAAAGTATGAAGTAGGACTCCTACTTCCTTCCCCTCCCCTCTCCTTCCTTTTCCCCTTGTCCAAATATGGTAGGGGGGCCGAATTGGACTAGGGGGCCAATTAGGATTCCTCCTACTTGGGCGCGCCCTAGGCTGCCTCCCTCCCTCTCCCTCCTTGTACTTGGACCGGTTGGATCGTGAAGACGTTCGACTACATCAACCGCGTTACTAAACGCTTCCACTTTTGGTCTACGAGGGTATGTGGACACACTCTCCCTGCTCGTTGCTATGCTTCTCCTAGATAGATCTTGCATGATCGTAGGAAATTTTTGAAATACTATGTTCCCTAACAATTCCTACATGAATAGATCTCGTCTACATCATGTCATCGTTCTTATTGCATTACTCCGTTTCACCATGAACTTAATACGCTAGATGCATGTTGGATAGCAGTCGATGTGTGGAGTAATAGTAGTAGATGTAGGCAGGAGTCGGTCTACTAATCTTGGACGTGATGCCTATAATGTGATCATTGCCTATGTAACATCCCAAATTTCATAAATTTGGAATGTTAATAGATCATTCCTATTTTGATGCATTGTTTGTCTTTTTCTTAATATTTGGTTCATTTTTCAATTCAAGGTAAAATTTTGGAGTGCAGATAATATGACTTCTCCCCTATTAAGTGTAGTTGGAAAGTGCTAAGTATATTGTTTGGTTTTCACAGGATTTATTTTTGGGAATTTTAGAAACTCAAAATTATTTTATAGTTTTTGTTATAATCCTCTTTTTGTGCTTGTATTGCATAAAATAATTTTCCAAAAAAGTGCATTTGTGTTGTAAAAATGTTCTCTATTTTATATAGTAGTAATAATGTTTTATTGTGTGTTCTGGTATTTTTCTAGGATTTTATCTTTCTATATCTTCTGTAGTAAGGTTAAAAAAAGACAACTCGCGCACTGTGCAGTCGGGCTGCACAGCGGCCCAGCTATTCCTCGCCCCCACGCGCGCCAAGCAGCAGCCGATAGCAGGCCGGCAACCCATTTCCGCAGGCCTCTCCTTCTTCTGTTTTTTCTCTTTCCCCTATCTGGCGCTGACTCTAGACCCCATATGTCATCACCTTGCTCCATACGTGTTCTTCCTGGAGACCAATCCCGATCCACATCCTCGGTGGATTCGGCTCGGATCCTGCACCTCCCGCACTCCCACCTCCATATAAATATTCCCCACGCCCGACTCGTTCAATTTTTGCAAAAATCGTGATCTACCATGCCCTAGAGCTCCGCCATGATCTCGCTGAAGTTTGCCGTCTAGAAGCTCATGTCGACGTCAATTCTGTTGCCTCTGAAGGTTCCCAGCACCTTCTTTATCCTCTGTCCTCTTCAACATGATTTGCTCTAGCTCCTTAACCCTCTATCTCGCACACATACGCACACATACGAGAGCAGGGTCCTCGACCAGAATTTTCTCGCCGCTACAACCGCACAATGCCGTCACGGGAGCAACCACGGTCATCCCCAAGGAAGTTTCCTAGTTCACCATCGCCTGGAGCGCCCCGTTCCTTTGTTCACCATCGCACGCACCAAGTCAGAGCCGCCCAAGCCCTTCTTCCTCAACTCCAGCAACGCCCCAGCCTCTGTCCGGTGAGCACATCTCCCATCCGTCCGATCTTCTTTAAAGGACCACGATTTGATCATATGTTATTTATTTTCCGAACCGTGTTTCTTTATCTTGTGACCGTTCGCTGTTTAGACCCGGCAGCGAACACATCCAAACTAGTAGAAACCCTCCACGTGGCAATGATTTTGTTTTAAATAGGAAAAGGACAAATTTGTTCCTGTTTTTCAAACCTTCATAACTTTTGCATAGTTTGTCCAAATTTTATGAAACCAACGCCAGATTCTTCATCATGATCCCCTCTATCCAGAACACCTATCCAATATAAGTTTTGAACTATTTAAATTCGAATTTGCTCAAATTTGAATTTAACCTGCCCGAGGCCATATCTTTCAACCTATTGATCCAAATTAGTTGATTCTTTTTGCATTGTGATCCTACTAGCATGTAGATAATATATACCTACTGATATGTTTTGTTAATTAAGTTTTTATTTGAATTCTTTGCTCTTGGCTTTATTGTGATTGTTATGTGAACACGGTTTATTTATCGGTGCCTTCATTATCATATAGATTGTCCGGAGTGTGAAGCGGATCAGAATTAAGCGTTAGAGTACTTCAACAATGTTTAAGGCAAGTTTCACTTTTGATTATGCTCATACTATATTTCTACTATGCATGTGTAGTTGTTGTGATATGTTTTATGTTTGGTTGATCATTATGTTCCGTGTTGTCATGTTTTGGTATTGACTGTGTTATGTGATGGTGTGAGTAGCTTGCGATGGTAGACGTGGGAAAGTATCGAGTGATGCATGGAAGTGGTGAGTCTTTATAGTTGTAGGCTCGGGACTTTCTCAGGTGAATGCGTCAATGGCTGAGTGCTCTATTGTCCCTAGAGAATGCGCCATGGATGAGCGCACTTGAGGTTTCGGGGCTTAAATCAGGTGAATGCGTTGATGGCTGAGCGCTCTATTGTCCCTACAGAATGCGCCACGACTGAGCGCACTTGAGACTTCATGAAGATCTTTGTCATTCTTTTTCTGTGGGTAAATTGTTGTGGTGTGTGAATGTTGATCAGTTAGTGGAGGTAGGTGGAGACATCCTTCTACATACCAACTTGAGTGTTTTGTTTGTCATACCTTGCTTGTGGATGTAGGCTTGCTATATCATTATGTGTGATTTGCTAATACATTCAATGTATTGACCCTTGTGGCTGCAATTTATCATGTTGCAGGATTTTCAGATGACCAGTGAGACAGAGTAGGGTCACGAGTCTTCACTCAGCATTTTTGCTAGTGGGCATTGATGGGACTCATCGTCTATTATGCTGCATTTCCGCTGTTATTATTGAATAAAGTTAGATATGTGCTACTCAGTTTGTAATATTTTAAGAATTCTAGATCATACGTCATAGTAAATGATGCACTTGTTATTTGATATTCATATGTACTATGTGTGCTAGCGAGTCGATCCAGGGACTAGCTGTCACGCCCAATATGTGACCCTATCCGAGAGGAACTCGAAGGTCCCACCAAGGATAGACCCGCATCTTGAAACGCTTTTGCAAGGTGGATATCATTACATCAACATTACATAATAGATGGGGATACATATAAGGCATACAGATGCTGCAAGAATACATCAATACATCAGGATGAAACACAAACAGAAGCTCAAACGACATCCACCCTGCTAGCCCAGGCTGCCGACCTGGAACCTATCCCCTGATCAAAGAAGAAGCAGAAGAAGAACTCCAAAACAAATAACATCGCTCTTGCGTCATGGTCATCGCAAAACCTGTACCTGCAACTGTTGTTGTAGTAATCTGTGAGCCATGAGGACTCAGCAACCCCATTACCATGGGTATCAAGACTAGCAAAGCTTAATGGGTAAGGAAGGGGTAAAGTGGTGAGGTTGCAGCAGCGACTAAGCAAGTATGGTGGCTAACATACGCAAATAAGAGCGAGAAGAGGAGCAACGGAACGGTCGTGAAGCTAGCAATGATCAAGAAATGATCCTAAACTCCTACTTACGTCAAACATAACCCAAAAACTGTGTTCACTTCCCGGACTCCGCCGAAAAGAGACCATCATAGCTACACACGCGGTTGATGCGTTTTAATTAAGTCAAGTGTCAAGTTCTCTACAACCAGACATTAACAAATTCGCATCTGCCACATAACCGCGGGCACGGCTCTAGAAAGTTTATACCCTGCAGGGGTGTCCCAACTTAGCCCATTATAAGCTCTCACGGTCAACGAAGGATATTCCTTCTCCCGGGAAGACCCGATCAGTCTCGGAATCCCGGTTTACAAGACATTTCGACAATGGTAAAACAAGACCAGCAAAGCCGCCCGATGTTTCGACAATCCCGATAGGAGTCGCACGTATCTCGTTCTCAGGACACACCGGATGAGCAAGGCGTCGGGTTGGCATAGACCCTGGTTGCCCAGGGGGCGCCGGACATCGCTCGGTTTGGACCAGCACTTGGAGAAGCACTGGCCCGGGGGGGTTAAAATAAAGATGACCCTCGGGATGCGCGACTCCCAAGGGAAAAAGGCTAGGTGAGGCAAATGTAAAACTAAGGTTGGGCCTTGCTGGAGGAGTTTATTCAAAACAAACTGTCAAGGGGGTCCCATAAATCACCCAACCGCGTAAGGGACGCAAAATCAAGGAACATAACACCGATATGACGGAAACTAGGGCGGCAAGAGTGGAACAAAACACCAGGCATAAGGCCGAGCCTTGCACCCTTTACCAAGTATATAGATGCGTTAATTAAATAATAGATATTGTGATATCCCAACATAAACATAATCCAACATGGAGCAATCTTCATCTTCACCTGCAACTAGCAACGCTATAAGAGGGGCTGAGCAAAGCGGTAACATAGCCAAAAATGGTTTGCTAGGAAGGGTGACAAAGGTTAGAGGTGGTTTCATGGCAATTTGGGAGGCTTGAAGAGCAAGTGATAGGTAGCGCAGCATAGCGATAGAACGAAGCAACTAGCATAGCAATGATAGTAATGAGATCCAAGGTGACGGCTATCTTGCCTGGAATCCCGCTAGGAAGAAGAACGAGTCCATGAAGAAAATGAAGCCACGAAGACGAACCAAGCGTAGACGAACGAATCCTCACGATCGCAACGAAACGGGAACTATCGAGAAGAAGCACACAACATGGTAAACACACCACACATAAACATGACATGATGCACAACCAAACATGATGCATGACCAGGCTAGATGAAGCTACTCATGGCAAGATATGATGCATACAAGAGCAACACATCAAAGCAAGTTTAAATGAGGCTGGAAACAACATATAACAATTCCGGTAAGTCCTCATATGCAAAATTAGAATTTGATCCAGAACTGAATAAACCTTATATTCAAGTTGTTAAATGGCAATTTAAGATGCACCAAGATGATCTACACGAAATTCTAGTCAAGTTACATATAAGGTTCATTTAATTCGGAGCTACGGCCTAGAAGATATGAGCAAAACAAGTTTAACATTGCATTGATGCAAACTGCATCCAAACATCAAGCAAACACCTCAAAGCAAGGATGCAACATGATAACATGAAACTACATGCAAAACTAAGCAAGTTTCATATAGAGCATGCTCAAAACGGAGCAACGGTGCAACACATACACTCCAAACAAGATATAACAACAATCTGTCCAAAACAGCAACTAGGCCTCTAGCTAGCATCAAAACAATATGCTACATCACCTCAACATGAAAACAAAAGGCATGGGCATGATGTACAGGTAAAGCATGACAAAACATGAACACTGAGCTATCTCCAGAAATCACTATAACATACTCAAAAGGACATGGCAAGATTGCAAATAATAACAATTGACAGACTTAGCAGAAAATCACTGGGCATGGCAGACATAACATCAGGTTGCAATGTTTAGAGCTATCAAACAACATGTTACAGTAATTTATCATGGAAAAATAGAGCATGGCACGATTTTACTAATTGCATCGAACAAAAGTCTCTTACTGATCACGAGCCAAAAAGGCACAGAAGATATGATGGCACCCATGTAAACATAGCAAGTTATATGACAGATTCAGACTTGGTGAAAATAACAGTACATGACAGAAACAACGATAAGTAGGCATGTTGGTGAGATTGAACCACTGACCATAGAGCAATACATGGCATGAGAAGGTAAGCAACTGTAAGAAGACACAATTATGAAGCTAAGAATGGAAAGGGCAAGTTCATAGGGTGCATGGATCACCAGCAAAACACATGAAAAAAGTGAACTTCATGTTAACAGGCTGACAACAACATTATTTAGCAAGTTGAGAGCAAGATAACAACAAGCTACAGCAGGCTATAAATACAAAAAAGGGCATGGATGGATAAAGCATAACATGTATAACAAAACAACCTTAGTGAACATCTCTAGATTAAGCATAGAACTCATGATGGCAGCAGGTTTACATGGCATCACAATGCTACAGCTATAGACTTGGCAGAAATGGCCAAGTCACAGAAATCAGCAACATCACGGAGGCCACTTTGCATGCTTGTGCTAGTCACTACATAGACCAAAAAAATACAAGCCAAGCACCCCTGTAAATATGGCATGATGTAGTTCAAAACACATGTAGAGCTCATGCTCATAGGATGCATACACGAAATGCAATGAAAAAGACAAATCACCAAGTTCTGATAACAGACAGCAGTTAACATCATATAGCACTCTTGCAACAATGATTAGGGCAGCAAGATTAACTCAAATAAGCATGGCACAATGGCACAAAATGAAGAGCATCTCATGATGAACATTTTGATATATTATACATACAAAACGGAGTAGCACACATGGAGTTATGGCATGATGAATATGCACACGTGATGTATGAATGCTGGGACTTGCAGTTTCTGAAAAAAAAACAGACGGGCGCCCACATGCTAAAAGTCGCCCAGGGCGCGGGATAGGGGGCGGCTCACCACGGGCCTGGTCCAGGATGGACGAGGAGGCAGGCCGGCAGTGTGGGCTTGATGGGCCAGCGGGAGAGGCCGTGGCCCACGGGCGACTGGGGCGTCTTCCTCCCGACGCGGGACGAGACCGGCGGCGCGGGACGGCGACGTCCGAACTCCGGCGAACGGCGCGAAGGGGCGGCGAGGACGACGGCGACCGGCAGTGGGGAAATGGACAGATCCGGAGGTGGGGTTTCCAGATCCGAGCTCGACGGCGACCGACGGACGTCCACGGGGCGGCAGCGGCGAGTTTCTCCGACGGGTGGCTGCTGTCCATGGCAGCAGAGAGGGAGGTGAGGGATACCGAAGGAGAAGGAGGAGAAAGGGCGGGGACGGCACGGGCTCACCGGACGGCAGCGGCAGAGGCTCGCGCGGAGGCGAGGTGGCGCTGGGCGACGGGGACGCCGGCGGAAGGCAGGGGCGGCGGCGCTAGGGCAGAGTGCCCAAGCGGTAGCAGGCGTGCGGCGGCGAAGCGCGGGCTCGCGCGGGCCGGATCTGGGCCGCGTGGGCCGCGCGGTGGTGGGAGGCGGCGGCGACAGGTGGCGAGGCGCGGTTGGCTGCGGGAGGCGGCGGCGCTGATGTGGCGGCCTCTGATTGGTCGGAGCGACGTGGCTGCGGGCGGTGGACGTGTTCGGCCGCCGGGCGGACATGTCCTGCGGCGCGAGGAGGGAGAGGGCTAGGGTTAGACCGCGAATTTCGGGGGAGAGGGCATATTTATAGGTAGAGGGAGCTAGGAGAGTTCAAATGAGGCACGGTTTTCGCCCACACGATCATGATCGAACGACAGAGAGCATGGAGGGGGTTAGGATGGGCTAGTGGGCTGTGGTGAAGGGGTGCTGGGCTGCAAAGAGAAGGGGGCTTCGGGCTACGCGGTTAACCGTTGGGGTATCAAACAACCTCCAAATGGAACGAAATTTGACGGGCGGTCTACCAGTGCTATACCAAGGCCACTCGGCAAATCTCGACCCATTCCGAGAATGATTTTCTCCCGCTCACGAAACAAGGTCTGAGAGGGGCGACGGGTGCGGCGAGTGTGTCGGAACACGAAACGGACAACGAGGAAAAAGACCGGATGCATGTTTTGATAAACATGCAGATAAAATGCAGATGATGACATGGCAAAATGCAACACGCAAGCAAATGACATGGCAACAACGACGAATAACTGGAAGACACCTGCCGCATCGGATCCGGGGCGTTACACTAGCACAGTGAGCACAGAGACATCGAATCTTATCAGATTCGGGTCATTACAGATGGTATCAGAGCAGTGTGTTGACTGTCCGTCGTGACCCTAGAAAACGGATTAGAAAATCCATAGGAATGAAAAACTTAATTTACAACATGTTGTCTACTTGTTAGTTCATACTCTTGTACTCATATCTTTTCTTTTCAAGTATAGATGACCCCTGGTATTATTATTAGTGTCATTTAGGAAGTTTTAGTTGGCAGACCACCACTACTAAGTTGAGTTCGATAAACGATTTGCGGTAGTATGATGAGATCATATCTCTTGTGGATATGACCTTACCTGTAGGTTTTCCTTGTATTGTGTGACTTGCTCTGTTTGTTTATTTGGGAGTTTTGTTGCTAGCATGAGCATATGGGTAGTGGTTTCCCCTTAGGTCTTTATTCTGTGTATATCCTAATACATGCTGCAACCCAGCGATGAGTTCAAGTTTTACCACATGCGCCAAGATCTGACAACCAAGCACAATCTTGTTGAAGGAAGAAACCTGGAGGAAGCTACAATTCATCGGAATATGTTTTATAGTAGTTGACGCAAATCCAAGAGTTAAAAGGAACGCTAGATTGTTTTGTGGGCATGCAACACCAATGGAATTATCCGAACCCAGTTCGTGAACAAGAGAAGTTTCTGCAATGCTTGTGAGGATGCCTGAGTGTTAGAATGCAAAGTAATGATTTGGGTGCGGAACGGATTGATCACCATGCCAACTTACTCTTATTATTCGCTTTTGTTATATGGGATGGTAATCTAGAGTGAGCTACCTATAGTACAGTGACGATGTTGTCAAGCCTAAACCTTAGAATGGAATGATGTTTGATCCCTTGTAAAGGCAACCGTTGCCAATAGTAGGTTGTATGGTGATAATAAACCTAGACTCTTTCCTACAGGAACCATTCCTGATGACCACCATGAGAGCATCGATATTTGTTTAGCATTGGCGCAAGACCCGCGAGCCATGAAGTTTTAGTTTATGGAAGATGGCTCTTTTGATATGGGACTCGGAATTTCAAAGGAGTGCAATGCTTATACCTGAAGAATGTCATCGACAGAATAAGATTCTTGAAGACCCAATGACTTTGGTTCTAAGGGTGGTAGCATCCCACACTCTCAGGTGATTAATGGATATTCAAGTAAACCCCGAAGCTAACCGTTTTCTTTCTAGCCTCTTCGAATCTCGAGGACAAGATTGATTTTAAGGGTGGTAGATTTGTAACATCCCAAATTTTATAAATTTGGAATGTTAAGAGATCAAACTCCGCCTATGTTGTCTCAACATAGCCGGTCCCAAGCCCGGGTAAAGGAGGAGGGTTGTGATAGGCTTGGTGAGCCAACGTAAAAACTCAGCCACTATTATGGAGATGAAACCCAAATGATTTTCATTGGGGCGTAACCCTCTCAGCGACGCGCCACATCGGAACCCGGGTGTGGTGGAAAATGGGCAAGGGCCAGGCCGTCACCCCCCAGGTGGCGCGCCATATCATGATCCGGATACGGTGGCAAGTGAGCAAGGATCGGGTCGTCGCATCCTTAGTGGCGCGCTACATCGGCGCCCGGATGTAGTGGAAAATGAGCAAGGGTCTTCGCATTTGAATCGATGAGTGCGAGGGGTAAGGAAGCTAGCCGAGCCTAGGAGGATTCGCTTAGGTAGCTGGAACATAGGGTCTCTGACAGGGATGCTCCGGGAGCTACTTGATGCAGCGGTGAGGAGAGGTGTTGATATCCTTTGCGTCCAAGAAACCAAATGGAGAGGACAGAAGGCGAAGGAGGTGGAGGATACCGGCTTCAAGCTATGGTACACGGGGATGGCTGCAAACAGAAATGGCGTAGGCATGTTGATCAACAAGAGCCTCAAGTATGGAGTGGTAGACGTCAAGAGACGTGGGGACCGGATTATCCTGGTCAAGCTGGTAGTTGAGGACTTGGTTCTCAATGTTATCAGCGTGTATGCCCCGCAAGTAGGTCACAATGAGAACACCAAGAGGGAGTTCTGGGAAGGCCTGGAAGACATGGTTAGGACTTTACCGATTGGTGAGAAGCTCGTCATAGGAGGAGACCTCAATGGCCGCGTGGGAGCATCTAACACAGGTTTTGAAGGGGCGCATGGGGGCTTTGGCTATGGCATCAGGAATCAAGAAGGAGAAGATGTCGTAAGCTTTGCTCTAGCCTACAATATGATTGTAGCTAACACCCTCTTTAGAAAGAGAGAATCACATTTGGTGACTTTTAGTAGTGGCCAACACTCTAGCCAGATTGATTGCATCCTCTCGAGAAGAGAAGATAGGCGTGCGTGCCTAGACTGTAAGGTGATACCTGGAGAGAGTGTTGTACCCCAGCATAAGCTGGTGGTTGCTGACTTCCACTTTCGGATTCGTGTCCAGTGGGATAAGCGTGCCAAAGTCGCTAGAACGAAGTGGTGGAAGCTCAAGGGGGAGGTAGCTTAGGCGTTCAAGGAGAGGGTCATTAAGGAGGGCTCTTGGGAGGAAGGAGGGGATGCAGACAATCTGTGGATGAAGATGGCGACTTGCATTCGTAAGGTGGCCTCGAAGGAGTTTGGAGTGTCCAAGGGAAGGAGAAGCGAAGATAAGGATACCTGGTGGTGGAATGATGATGTCCAGAAGGCGATTAAAGAGAAGAAAGATTGCTTCAGACGCCTATACCTGGATAGGAGTGCAGACAACATAGAGAAGTACAAGATAGCGAAGAAGGCCACAAAGCGAGTTGTTGGTGAAGCAAGGGGTCGGGTGTATGAGGACCTCTACCAACGGTTAGGCAAGAAGGAAGGCGAAAGGGACATCTATAAGATGGCCAAGAACCGAGAGAGGAAGACGAGGGATATTGGCCAAGTCAAAAGCATCAAGGACGGAGCAGGCCTACTCTTGGTGAAGGACGAGGAGATTAAGCATAGATGGCGGGAGTACTTTGACAAGTTGTTCAATGGGGAGAATGGGAGTTCTACCATTGAACTGGACGACTCCTTTGATGAGACCAGCATGCGTTTTGTGCGGCGAATCCAGGAGTCTGAGGTCAAGGAGGCTTTAAAAAGGATGAAGGGAGGCAAAGCGATGGGCCCAGATTGTATCCCCATTGAGGTGTGGAAAGGTCTCGAGGACATAGCGATAGTATGGCTAACCAAGATTTTCAACCTCATTTTTCGGGCAAACAAGATGCCAGAAGAATGGAGACGGAGTATATTAGTACCAATCTTCAAGAACAAGGGGGATGTTCAGAGTTGTACTAATTACCGTGGAATTAAGCTGATGAGCCATACAATGAAGCTATGGGAGAGAGTCATTGAGCACCGCTTAAGAAGAATGACAAGCGTGACCAAAAATCAGTTTGGTTTCATGCGTGGGAGGTCGACAATGGAAGCCATTTTCTTGGTACGACAACTTATGGAGAGATATAGGGAGCAAAAGAAGGACTTGCATATGGTGTTTATTTACTTGGAGAAGGCCTATGATAAGATACCACGGAATGTCATGTGGTGGGCCTTGGAGAAACACAAAGTCCCAACAAAGTACATTACCCTCATCAAGGACATGTACGATAATGTTGTGACAAGTGTTCGAACAAGTGATGTCGACACTGATGACTTCCCGATTAAGATAGGACTGCATCAGGGGTCAGCTTTGAGCCCTTATCTTTTTGCATTGGTGATGGATGAGGTCACAAGGGATATACAAGGAGATATCCCATGGTGTATGATCTTTGCGGATGATGTGGTGCTAGTTGACGATAGTCGGACGAGGGTAAATAGGAAGTTAGAGTTATGGAGACAAACCTTGGAATTGAAAGGGTTTAGGTTTAGTAGGACTAAAACCGAGTACATGATGTGCGGTTTCAGTACTAGTAGGTGTGAGCAGGAGGAGGTTAGCCTTGATGGCCAGGTGGTACCTCAGAAGGACACCTTTCGGTATTTGGGGTCAATGCTGCAGGAGGATGGGGGTATTGATGAAGATGTGAACCATCGAATCAAAGCCGGATGGATGAAGTGGCGCCAAGCTTCTGGCATACTCTGTGACAAGAGAGTGCCACAAAAGCTAACATGCAAGTTCTACAGGACGGCGGTTCGACTCGCAATGTTGTATGGCGCTGAGTGTTGGCCGACTAAAAGGCGACATGTTCAACAGTTAGGTGTGGCGGAGATACGTATGTTGAGATGGATGTGTGGCCACACGAGGAAGGATCGAGTCCAGAATGATGATATACGAGATAGAGTTGGGGTAGCACCAATTGAAGAGAAGCTTGTCCAACATCGTCTGAGATGGTTTGGGCATATCCAGCGCAGGCCTCCAGAAGCTCCAGTGCATAGCGGAGGGCTAAAGCGTGCGGAGAATGTCAAGAGAGGGCGGGGTAGACCGAATTTGACAGGTGAGGAGTCCGTTAAGAGAGACCTAAAGGATTGGAGTATCACCAAAGAGCTAGCTATGGACAGGGGTGCGTGGAAGCTTGCTATCCATGTGCGAGAGCCATGAGTTGGTTGCGAGATCTTATGAGTTTCACCTCTGGCCTACCCCAACTTGTTTGGGACTAAAGGCTTTGTTGTTGTTGTTGTTGTTTGTTGTTGTTGTTTGTTGTTTGGAATGTTAATAGATCATTCATATTTTGATGCATTGTTTTCCTTTTTCTTAATATTTGGTTCATTTTTTAACTCAAGGCAAAATTTTGGAGTGGAGATAATATGACTTCTCCCCTATTAAGTGTAGTTGGAAAGTGCTAAGTATATTGTTTGGTTTTCAAAGGATTTATTTTTGGGAATTTTAGAAACTCAAAATTATTTTATAGTTTTTTATAATGCTCTTTATGTGCTTGTATTGCATAAAATAATTTTCTAAAAAAGTGAATTTGTGTTGTAAAAATGTTCACTGTTTTATATAGTAGTAATAATGTTTTATTGTGTGTTCTGGTATTTTTCTAGGATTTAATTTCCTATTTATTTAGCTTTGTATACCTTCTGTAGTAAGGTCTAAAAAAAGACAACTCGTGCACTGTGCAGTCGGGCTGCACAGCGGCCCAGCTATTCCTCGCCCCCGTGTGTGTTAAGCAGCAGCCGATAGTAGGCCGGCATCCCATTTCCGCAGGCCTCTCCTTCTTCTGTTTTTTCTCTTTCCCCTCTCTGGCGCTGACTCTGGGCCCCATCTGTCATCACCATGCTCCATACGTGTTCTTCCTGGAGACCAATCCCGATCCACATCCTCGGTGGATTCGGCTCGGATCTTGCACCTCTCGCACTCCCACCTCCATATAAATATTCCCCACATATGACTCGTACGATTTTTGCAAAAATCATGATCTACCGTGCCCTAGAGCTCCGCCCCGATCTCGCTGTACAGAAGCTCATGTCGATGTCAATTCTGTTGCCTCTGAAGGTTCCCAGCACCTTCTTTATCCTCTGTCCTCTTCATCATGATTTTCTCTAGCTCCTTAACCCTCTATCCCGTGCACATACGCATCCATACGAGTGCAGGGACCTCGACCAGAAGTTTCTTGCCGCTACAGCCGCACGGTGCCGTCATCGGAGCAAGCCACGGTCATCCCCGAGGACGTATCCTAGTTCACAATCACCTGGAGCACCTTGTTCCTTCGTCCTCGAGCTCAGGAGGTTTCCCCAGATAACGCACGCTCCAAGTCAGAGCCGCCCGAGCCCTTCTTCCTCAACTCCGGCAACGCCTCAGCCTCTGTCCGGTGAGCACATCTCCCATCCGTCTGATCTTCTTGAAACGACCAAGATTTGATCATCTGTTATTTATTTATTTATTTCTGAACCATTTTTCTTTATCTTGTGACCGTTCGCTGTTTAGACCCGGCAGCGAACACATCTAAACCAGTAGAAACCCGCCACATGCCAATGATTTTCTTTTAAATAGGAAAAGGACAAATTTGTTCCTGCTTTTCAAACCTTCATAACTTTTGCATAGTTTGTCCAAATTTTATGAAACCAACACCAGATTCTTCATCATGATCCCCTCTATCCAGAACACCTATCCAATATAATTTTTGAATTGTTTAAATTCGAATTTGCTTGAATTTGAATTTAACCTGCCCGAGGCCATATCTTTCAAACCGTTGATCCAAATTAGTTGATTCTTTTTGCATTGTGATCCTACTAGCATGTAGATAATATATACCTACTGATATGTTCTATTAATTAAGTTTTATTTGAATTCTTTGCTCTTGGCTTTATTGTGATTTTTATGTGACTACGGTTTATTTATCGGTGCCTTCGTTATCTTGTAGATTGTCCGGAGTATGAAGCGGATCATAATTAAGCGTTAGAGTTCTTCGACAATGTTTAAGGAAAGTTTCACTTTTGATTACGCTCAGCCTTTATTTCTAATATGCATGTGTAGTTGTTGTGATATGTTATATGTTTGGTTGATCATTATGTTTCGTGTTGTCATGTTTTGGTATTGACTGTGTTATGTGATGGTGTGAGTAGCTTGCGATGGTAGACATGGGTATGTGTCGAGTGATGCATGGAAGTGGTGAGTCTTTACAGCTGTAGGCTCGGGACTTTTTCTCAGGTGAATGCATGAATGGTTGAGCGCTCTATTGTCCCTAGAGAATGCGCCATAGCTGAGCGCACTTGAGGTTTCGGGGCTTAAATCAGGTGAATGCGTTGATGGCTGGGCGCTCTATTGTCCCTATAGAATGCGCCACGACTGAGCGCACTTGGGACTTAATGAAGATCTTTGTCATTCTTTTTCTGCAGGTAATTAGTTGTGGTGTGTGAACCTTGATTAGTTAGTGGAGGTCGGTGGAGACATCCTTCTACATACCAACTTGAGTGTTTTGTTTGTCATACCTTGCTTGTGGATGTAGGCTTGCGGTAACTTATGATGTGCAATTTGAACATAAATCTGCTCCCTATCAAACTCAATCTTCCGATGCTTTGCAAACCCTTGGATTGGCAACCAGCAGAGAGGGGGTCTAATCCTGATACATTATCGGATCTGATAGGAGGTTACTTATGCAAACCCACGGGGGATATCTAGAATCACTTTCGGCTATTAACTTCCCATGACTTAAACCACTTCTATATAAAGTTACATAAAAAAGAATACAAGCAGATGTGTGATATTTTGAATGGGCTTCAGTCTCAAGCGTTTGAAATAAACAAAAGGCTCTTGAGATTTCTGGAAAAGAATCGTCAATGTTTAGTTGAGTGTGGGCTTCTTTTACCAAATGCTCTGGCTCTTGCAGGATATTCAGATGACCAATGAGACAGAGTAGGGTCACGAGTCATCACTTAGCATTTTTGCCAGTGGGCATTGATGGGACTCATCGTCTATTATGCTGCATTTCCGCTATTATTATTGAATAAAGTTAGCTATATGCTACTCAGTTTGTAATATTTTAAGAATTCTGGATCATACGTTATAGTAAATGATGCACTTGTTATTTGATATTCATATGTACTATGTGTGCTAGCGAGTCGATCCAGGGGCTAGCACAGTGAGCATAGAGACATAGAACCTTATTAGGTTCGGGTCGTTACAGATTGTATCAGAGCAGTGTGTTGACTGTAAGCCGTGACCCTAGAAAATGGATTAGAAAAGCCATAGGAGTGAAAAACTTAATTTACTACTTGTTGTCTACCTATTAGTTCATACTCTTGTACTCATATCTTTTCTTTTCAAGTATAGATGACCCCTGGTATTATTATTAGTGTCATTTAAGAAGTTTTAGTTGGCAGACCACCATTACTAAGTTGAGTTCGATAAACATTTGCGGTAGTATGATGAGATCATATCTCTTGTGGATATGACCTTTCCTGTAGGTTTTGCTTGTATTGTGTGAATTGTTTGATTTGGGAGTTTTGTTGCTAGCATGAGCATATGGGTAGTGTTTTACCCAGTGATTGTTGGGGAACGTAGAATTTCAAAAAAAAAATTCCTACACACACACAAGATCCATCTAGGTGATGCATAGCAACGAGTGGGGAGAGTGTGTCCACGTACCCTCGTAGACCGAAAGCGGAAGCGTTAAGTAACGCGGTTGATGTAGTCAAATGTCTTCGCGATCCAACCGATCAAATACCAAACGCACGACACCTCCGTGATCTGCACACGTTCAGCTCGGTGACGTCCCTCGAACTCTTGATCCAGTTGAGGCCGAGGGAGAGTTTCGTCAGCACAATGGCGTGGTGCCGGTGATGATGAAGTTACCGGCGCAGGGCTTCACCAAAGCACTACGACGATATATGACCGAGGTGTTGAACTGTGGAAGGGGGCACCGCACACGGCTAGGAGATTGTCTGTTGTGCTATTGGGATGCTCCTGGCCACGTATATAAAGGAGGGAGGAAGATGAGGCCGGCCTAGGAGGGGCGCACCTATAGGGGGAGTCCAACTAGGATTCCCAATCCTAGTTGGAGTCCCCTTCCTTTTCAAAGAGGGGAGAGATGGAAGGAGTAGGAGAGGGAGAAGGAAAGAGAGGGGGGTGCCGCCCCTCCCTAGTCCAATTCGGACTTGCCATGGGGGGGCGCGCGGCCGCCCCTTGAGGCCCTACTCTCCTTTCCAGCATGGCCCATTAAGGCCCACTACTTCCCCCGGCGAATTCCTGTAACTCTTCGGTACTCCGAAAAATACCCGAATCACTCGAAACCTTTCCGGTGTCCGAATATAGTCTTCCAATATATCAATCTTTACGTCTCGACCATTTCGAGATTCCTCGTCATGTCCGTTATCTCATCCAGGACTCCGAACAACCTTCGGTACATCAAATTACATAGCTCATAATATAAATCGTCATCGAACGTTAAGCGTGCGGACCCTATGGGTTCGAGAACTATGTAGACTTGACTGAGACACATCTCCGGTCAATAACCAATAGCGGAACCTGGATGCTCATATTGGCTCCTACATATTCTATGAAGATCTTTATCGGTCAAACCGCATAACAACATACCTTGTTCCCTTTGTCATCGGTATGTTACTTGCCTGAGATTCGGTCGATGGTATCATCATACCTAGTTCAATCTCGTTACCGGCAAGTCTCTTTACTTGTTCCGTAATGCATCATCCCGTGACTAACTCATTAGTCACATTGCTTGCCAGGCTTATAGTGATGAGCATTACCGAGAGGGCCCAAAGATACCTCTCCTATACACGGAGTGACAAATCCTAATCTCGATCTATGCCAACTCAACAAACACCATTGGAGATACCTACAGAGCATATTTATAATCACCCAATTACGTTGTGACGTTTGATAGCACACCAAGTGTTCCTCCGGTGTTCGGGAGTTGCATAATCTCATAGTCAGAGGAACATGTATAAGTCATGATGAAAGCAATAGCAATAAACTAAATGATCATAGTGCTAAGCTAACGGATGGGTCTTGTCCATCACATCATTCTCTAATGATGTGATCCCGTTCATCAAATGACAACACATGTCTATGGCTAGGAAACTTAATCATCTTTGATTAACGAGCTAGTCAAGTAGAGGCATACTAGGGACACTCTGTTTCTCTATGTATTCACACATGTATCAAGTTTCCGATTAATACAATTCTAGCATGAATAATATACATTTATCATGATATAAGGAAATAAAATAATTACTTTATTATTGCCTCTAGGGCATATTTCCTTTAGTCTCCCACTTGCACTAGAGTCAATAATCTAGTTCACATCGCCATGTGATTTCACACCAATAGTTCACATCTTTATGTGATTAGTTCACATCTCCATGTGACTAATACCCAAAGGGTTTACTAGAGTCAATAATCTAGTTCACATCGCTATGTGATTAACACCCAAAGAGTGATCATGTTTTTCTTGTGAGAGAAGTTTAGTCAACAGGTCTGCCACATTCAGAGCCGTATGTATTTTGCAAATTTTCTATGTATACAATGCTCTGCACGGAGCTACTCTAGCTAATCGCTCCCACTTTCAATATGTATCTAGATCGAGACTTAGAGTCATCCAGATCGGTGTCAAAGCTTGCATCGACATAAATCTTTAAGACGAACTCTTTCTCACCTCCATAACTGAGAAACATTTCCTTATTCCACTAAGGATAATTTTGACCGCTGTTCAGTGATCCAGTCCTGGATCACTATTGTACCCTCTTGCCAAACTCATGGTGAGGTACACAATAGGTCTGGTACACAGCATAGCATACTTTATAGAACCTATGACTGAGGCATAGGGAATGACTTTTCATTCTCTTTCTATTTTCTGCCGTGGTCGGGTTTTGAGTCTTTACTTAACTTCACACCTTGCAACACAGGCAAGAACTCCTTCTTTGACTGTTCCATTTTGAACTACTTCAAAATCTTGTCAAGGTATGTACTCATTGAAAAAACTTATTGATAACCCCCAAGTATAGGGGACCGCAACAGTTTTCGAGGGTAGAGTATTCAACCCAAATTTATTGATTTGACACAAGGGGAGCCAAAGAATATTCTCAAGTATTAGCAGCTGAGTTGTCAATTCAACCACACCTGGAAGACTTAATATCTGCAGCAAACTATTTAGTAGCAAAGTAGTATGGAAGTAACGGTAACGATGGTAAAAGTAACAGTAGTAGTTTTTGTAGTAATTGTAACAATGGCAACGGAAAAGTAACTAAGCAAAGATCAATATGTGAAAAGCTCGTAGGCAATGGATCTGTGATGGATAATTATGTCGGATGCGATTCCTCATGCAACAGTTATAACATAGGGTGACACAGAACTAGCTCCAGTTCATCAATGTAATGTAGGCTTGTATTCCGAATATAGTCATACATGCTTATGGAAAGGAAGTTGCATGACATCTTTTGTCCTACCCTCCCGTGGCAGCGGGGTCCTATTGGAAACTAAGGGATATTAAGGCCTCCTTTTAATAGAGTACCAGACCAAAGCATTAACACTTAGTGAGTACATGAACTCCTCAAACTACGGTCATCACCGGGAGTGGTCCCGATTATTGTCACTTCGGGGTTGCCAGATCATAACACATAGTAGGTGACTATTGACTTGCAAGATAGGATCAAAACATCACACATATTCATGAAAACATAATAGGTTCAGATATGAAATCATGGCACTCGGGCCCTAGTGACAAGCATTAAGCATAGCAAAGTCATAGCAACATCAATCTCAAAACATAATGGGTACTAGGGATCAAACCCTAACAAAACTAACTCGATTACATGATAAATCTCATCCAACCCATCACCGTCCAGCAAGCCTACGATGGAATTACTCACGCACGGTGGTGAGCATCATGAAATTGGTGATGGAGGAAGGTTGATGATGACGATGGCGACGGATTCCCCTCTCCGGAGCCCCGAACGGACTCCAGATGAGCCCTCCCGAGAGAGATTAGGCGGTGGCTCCGTATCATAAAACGTGATGAATCCTTCTCTTTGTTTTTTTCTCCCCGAACGTGAATATATAGAGTTGGAGTTGAGGTCGGTGGAGCCTCTGGGGGCCCATGAGGCAGGGGGCGCGCCTTAGGGGGGTGGGCGCGCCCTCCACCCTCGTGGACAGGGTGCGGGCCCCCTGGTGTTGATTCTTTCGCCAGTATTTTTTATTAATTCCAAAAATATTCTTCGTGAAGTTTCAGGTCATTCCGAGAACTTTTATTTCTGCACAAAAATAACACCATGGCAATTCTGCTGAAAACAGCGTCGGTCCGGGTTTGTTCCATTCAAATCATGCAAGTTAGAGTCCAAAAGAAGGGCAAATGTGTTTGGAAAAGTAGATACGTTGGAGACGTATCAACTCCCTCAAGCTTAAACCTTTGCTTCTCCTCAAGCAATTCAGTTGACAAACTGAAAGTGATAAAGAAAAACTTTTACAAACTCTATTTGCTCTTGTTGATGTAAATATGTAAAGCCAATATTCAAGTTTTCAGCAAATATTATGAACTAACCATATTCACAATAACACTTAGGTCTCATGTTTACTCATATCAATGGCCTAATCAACTAGCGAGCAATAATAATAAATCTCGGATGACAACACTTTCTCAAAACAATCATAATATGATATAACAAGATGGTATCTTGCTAGCCCTTTTTGAGACCGCAAAACATAAATGCATAGCACCCCTGAAGATCAAGGACTAACTAGACATTGTAATTCCCGTTTACCGGAGGAACACTTTGTGTGCTACCAAACGTCACAGCGTAACTGGGTGATTATAAAGGTGCTCTACAGGTGTCTCCGAAGGTACTTGTTGGGTTGGCGTATTTCGAGATTAGGATTTGTCACTCCGATTGTCGGAGAGTTATCTCTGGGCCCACTCGGTAATGCACATCACTTAAGCCTTGCAAGCATTGCAACTAATGAGTTAGTTGCGGGATGATGTATTACGGAACGAGTAAAGAGACTTGCCGGTAACGAGATTGAACTAGGTATTGAGATACCGACGATCGAATCTCGGGCAAGTAACATACCGATGAAAAAGGGAACAACGTATGTTGTTATGCGGTTTGACCGATAAAGATCTTCGTAGAATATGTGGGAGCCAATATGAGCATCCAGGTTCTGCTATTGGTTATTGACCGGAGACGTGTCTCGGTCATGTCTACATAGTTCTCGAACCCGTAGGGTCCGCACGCTTAAAGTTCGATGACGGTTATATTATGAGTTTATGTGTTTTGATGTACTGAAGGTAGTTCGGAGTCCCGGATGTGATCACGGACATGACGAGGAGTCTTGAAATGGTCAAGACATGAAGATTGATATATTGGACGACTATATTCGGACACCGGAATGGTTCCGGGGGTTATCGGATATATACCGGAGTACCGGGGGGTTACCGGAACCCCCCGGAGGTTATTGGGCCTCATGGGCCGAAGTGGTGGAAGAAGAGAGGCGGCCAAGGGGCAGACGTGTGCCCCTCCCCTCCCCCAAGTCCGAATTGGACAAGGAGGGGGCGGCGCCCCCCCTTTCCTTTCCCCCTCTCTCTCCTTCCCTCTCCTCTCCTACTCCAACATGGAAGGGGGGAGTCCTACTCCCGGTGGGAGTAGGACTCCTGATGGGGCGCGCCAAGGGTGGCCGGCCCCCTCCCCCTCCTCCACTCCTTTATATACGGGGAGGGAGGCACCCCCTAGAGACACAACAATTGATCCCTTGGATCTCTTAGCCGTGTGCGGTGCCCCCCTCCACCATAATCCACCTCGGTCATATCGTAGCGGTGCTTAGGCGAAGCCCTGCGTCGGTAGAACATCATCATCGCCACCACACCGTCGTGCTGACGGAACTCTCCCTCAAAGCTCGGCTGGATCGGAGTTCGTGGGACGTCATCGAGTTGAACGTGTGCTGAACTCGGAGGTGTCGTGCATTCGGTACTTGATCGGTCGGATCGTGAAGACGTACGACTACATCAACCGCATTGTGCTAACGCTTCTGCTTTCGGTCTACGAGCGTACGTGGACACACTCTCCCCTGTCGTTGCTATGCATCACCATGATCTTGCCTGTGCGTAGGAAATTGTTTGAAATTACTACGTCCCCCAACACTGGGCATCCCGGTACCAGCCATTTTCTCATGAATGAGGAGCGGAGTCCACTCCTCGTGAGAATAACCCACCTAGCATGGAAGATATAGACATCCCTAGTTGATACATGAGCTATTCGAGCATACAAAATAGAATTTCATTTGAAGGTTTAGAGTTTGGCACATACAAATTTACTTGGAACGGCATGTAATTACCGCATATAGGAAGGTATGGTGGACTCATATGGGATAACTTTGGGGTTTATGGAAGTGGATGCACAAGCAGTATTCCCGCTTAGTACAAGTAAAGGCTAGAGAGAGACTGGGAAGCGACAACATTCATAAACATGCATTAAAATTAATCAACACTGAGTGCAAGCATGAGTAGGATATAATCCACCATGAACATAAATATCATGGAGGCTATGTTGATTTTGTTTCAACTACATGCGTGAACATGTGCCAAGTCAAGCCACTCGAATCATTCAAAGGAGGATACCGCCCTATCATACCACATCACAACCATTTTAATAGCATGTTGGCATGCAAGGTAAACCATTATAAACTCCTACCTAATTAAGCATGGCATAAACAACTATAATCTCTAATTGTCATTGCAAACATGTTTCATTCATAATAGGCTGAATCAGGAACGATGAACTAATCATCTTTACAAAAACACGATAGGTCGAGTTCATACCAGCTTTTCTCATCTCAATCAGTCCATCATATATCATCATTATTGCCTTTCACTTCCACGACCGAACAGTGTGGATAATAATAATAGTGCACGTGCATTGGACTAAGCTGGAATCTGCGAGCATTTAATACAAGGGAGAAGACAAGGTAATATGGGCTCTTGGTTAAATCAACAATAATGCATATAAGAGCCACTTCAACATTTTCATCATGGTGTTCTCCTCTCGACCCCCAAAGAAAAGAAAAGAAATAAAACTATTTACACGGGAAAGCTCCCAACAAGCAAAAGAAGAACGAGAAATCTTTTTGGGTTTTGTTTTAATCAACACTGAGTGCAAGCATGAGGGAGAGCAATATGGACAGTGCGACGTCTGTCAAAGATTAGTCGGTACTGGAGGGGCTGATCATTCCTCTCAACAAACTAATGACGAATCATAGCATTATAATCCAGGTAAGCAGGGGGTAGCCTAATATCATTTTCATGTGTGGGTACATCAAGATAATTAGCTACACGACTTGCATAAATTCCACCAAAAAATCTCCACTTAAACCGTTAAGATGCAACCTTCGTGCAACAATAGCCCCCAAGTTATATTGTTTATCACCTAATACCGCACTTTTGAGGACACAACGATCTGGAACGCACATGTGACAAGCCTCATCTTTACCGTTAATGCATCTACCTATAAAGAGAGCAAAATAATGTGTGGAAGGAAAATAATGTATGATCTGGAGCGCACTTGAGGTATCGGGGCTTAAATCAGGTGAATGCGTTGATGGCTGAGCGCTCTGTTGTCCCTAGAGAATGCGCCACGACTGAGCGCACTAGAGACTTCATGAAGATCTTTGTCATTCTTTTTCTGCGGGTAATTGGTTGTGGTGTGTGAACCTTGATCAGTTAGTGGAGAGGTGGAGACATCCTTTTACATACCAACTTGACTGTTTTGTTTGTCATACCTTGCTTGTGGATGTAGGATTGCTATATCATTATGTTTGATTTGCCAATACATTCAATGTGTTGACCCTTGTGGCTGCAAATTATCATGTTGCATGATTTTCAGATGACCAGTGAGACAGAGTAGGGTCACGAGTCTTCACTCAGCATTTTTGCCAGTGGGCATTGATGGGACTCATCATCTATTATGCTGCATTTCCGCAGTTATTATTGAATAGTTAGCTATGTGCTACTCAGTTTGTAATATTTTAAGAATTCTGGATCATACGTTATAGTAAATGATGCACTTGTTACTTGATATTCATATGTACTGTGTGTGCTAGCGAGTGGATCCAAGGACTAGCACAGTGAGCACAGAGACATCGAATCTTATCAGATTCGGGTCGTTACACGTGATGCCTATATAATGATCACTGCATGGATATCGTCATAATTATTTGAAGTTCTATCAATGGCCCAACAGTAATTAGTTTACCCACCATATGCTATTTTCTCGAGAGAAGCCACAAGTGAAATCTATGGCCCCCGGGTCTATTTTCTCATCATATATCTTCAGATGTATATTGATATTTGCCTTTTTATTTATTTGCATATTTTATTTTCAAATCTATATTATCAAAAACCCAAAAATACCTCGCTGAATTTTATGTACCAATATTCTATTTTCATCTACCAATTTTACCCAGGAGGGATTCACAACCCCTCTTACGCGTCGGGTTGCAAGTATTTGTTCTTTGTCTGTAGGTATCGTTTACATAGTGTTGCGTGGTTCTCCTACTATTTCGATGACCTTGGTTTCATCACTGAGGGAAATACCTACCGTAGTTATCCTGCATCATCCCTTCCTCTTTGGGAAAAAATTGACGTGGACACGAGCCATCAACGAGCAAGTCTCCAATCTATGCACCTGCACAAACAATCAAACACTTGCGCCCAACGCGATAAAGGGATTGTCAATCGCTTCACGGTCACTTGCAAGGATGAGATCTGATAGAGATAGATATAAAAGATTACTAAAACATAAAACAAAGTAAAAAAATAAATTGCAGCAAGGTATTTTGGCTTTTTTGGTTGATAGATCTGAAAAATATATGATAGAAAATAGACCCGGGGGCCATAGGTTTCACTAGAGGCTTCTCTCTTGAAAGAAAACATACGGTGGGTGAACAAATTACTGTCGAGCAATTGATAGAAAAGCGCAAGTTATGACGATATCCAAGGCAATGATTATGAATATAGGCATCACGTCCGTGTCAAGTAGACCGAAACGATTCTGCATCTACTATTATTACTCCACACATCGACCGCTATCCAGCATGCATCTAGAGTTTTAAGTTCATATGAACGGAGTAACGCCTTAAGTAAGATGACATGATGTAGAGGGATAAACTCAAGCAATATGATGAAAACCCCATCTTTTTACCCTTGATGGCAACAATACAATACGTGCCTCGTTACCCGTACTATGTCACTAGGTGAGGACACTGCAAGATTGAACCCAAAACTAAGCACCTCTCCCATTGCAAGAAGAACCAATCTAGTTGGCGAAACCAAACCGATAATTCGAAGATAAATACAAAGATATGTAATCATGCATATAAGAATTCAGAAAGACTCAAATAATATTCATAGATATCTGATCATAAGTCCACAATTCATCGGTTCTTGACAAACACACCGCAAAAGAATATTACATCGGATAAAACTCCAAGAACATCAAGGAGAACATTGTATTGAAGATCAAAGAGAGAGAAGAAGCCATCTAGCTACTAGCTATGGGCCCGTAGGTCTATGGTAAACTACTCACGCTTCATTGGTAGGGCACTAAGGTTGATCTAGAAGCCCTCCGTGATCGAATCCCCCAACGGCAGGGTGCCAGAAAAGGCCCCAAGATGGGATCTCACGGGAACAGAGGCTTGCAGCGGCGGAAAAGTATTTTTGTGGATGCTTCTGTTGGTTTGTGAATATTTGGGAATTTATAGGCCAAGAATTAGGGTTGGAGGACTCCCGGGGGGGCCCACAAACCAGGGGGGCGCGCCCTGAGGGCTTGTCGGTCCCTCGGAACTCTTCTGACTTCTAGTCCAAGGAAAATCATCGCGAAAGTTTTATTCCGTTTGGACTCTGTTTGATATTCCTTTTCTGTAAAACTCAAAAACAAGCAAAAAAACAGAAACTGGCACTGGGCTCTAGGTTAATAAGTTAGTCCCAAAAATAATATAAAATAGCATATTAATGCATATAAAACATCGAAACAGATAATATAATAGCATGGAACAATCAAAAATTATAGATACATTGGAAACGTATCAAGCATCCCCAAGCTTAATTCCAGCTCGTCCTCGAGTAGGTAAATGATAAAAACAGAATTTTTGATGTGGAATGCTACCTAACATATTTATCCATGTAATTTCCTTTATTGTGGCATGAAATATTCAGATCCATGAGATTCAAGAAAAAAGTTTAATGTTGGCATAAAAAGAATAATACTTCAAGCATACTAATAAAGCAATCATGTCTTCTCAAAATAACATGGCCAAAGAAAGTTATCCCTAAAAAATCATATAGTCTGGCTATGCTCCATCTTCATCACACAAAGTCATGCACTGTTGACCCACAAATAAAGGGGATCTATCGTAGTCCTTTCGATAAGTAAGAGTGTCGAACCCAACGAGGAGCAGAAGGAAATGATAAGCGGTTTTCAGCAAGGCATTCTCTGCAAGCACTGAAATTATAGGTAACAGATAGTTTTGTGATAAGATAATTTGTAACGAGCAACAAGTAACAAAAGTAAACAAAGTGCAGCAAGGTGGCCCAATCCTTTTTGTAGCAAAGGACAAGCCTGGACAAACTCTTATATAGAGAAAAGTGCTCCCGAGGACACATGGGAATTATCGTCAAGCTAGTTTTCATCACGTTCATATGATTCGCATTCGGTACTTTGATAATTTGATATGTGGGTGGACCGGTGCTTGGTTGCTGTCCTTACTTGGACAAGCATCCCACTTATGATTAACCCCTATTGCAAGCATCTGCAACTACAAAAGAAGTATTAAGGTAAACCTAACCATAGCATGAAACATATGGATCCAAATCAGCCCCTTACGAAGCAACGCATAAACTAGGGTTTAAGCTTCTGTCACTCTAGCAACCCATAATCTACTTATTACTTCCCAATGCCTTCCTCTAGGCCCAAATAATGGTGAAGTGTCATGTAGTCGACGTTCACATAACACCACTAGAGGAGAGACAACATACATCTCATCAAAATATCGAACGAATACCAAATTCACATGACTACTAATAGCAAGACTTCTCCCATGTCATCAGGAACAAACGTAACTACTCACAAAGCATATTCATGTTCATAATCAGAGGGGTATTAATATGCATAATGGATCTGAACATATGATCTTTCACCAAATAAACCAACTAGCATCAACTACAAGGAGTAATCAACACTACTAGCAACCTACAGGTACCAATCCCATACTTATAGACAAGAATTGGATACAAGAGATGAACTAGGGTTTGAGAGGAGATGGTGCTGGTGAAGATTTTGATGGAGATTGGCCCCCTCCCGATGAGAGGAGCGTTGGTGATGACGATGGTGATGATTTCCCCCTCCCGGAGGGAAGTGTCCCCGGCAGAACAGCTCCGCCAGAGCCCTAGATTGGTTCCGCCTCGTGGCGGCGGAGTCTCGTCCCGAAAGCCTGCCTATGATTTTTCTTCGGACGAAAGACTTCATATAGCAGAAGATGGGCACCGGAGGGCCACCAGGGGGCCCACGAGGCAGGAGGGCGCGCCCCCACCCTCGTGGCCAGGGTGTGGGCCCCCTCTTGTATTTTCTTCGCTTAGTATTTTTTATTATTTCCAAAAATAACTTCCATGGAGTTTCAGGACATTTGGAGTTGTGCAGAATAGGTCTATAATATTTGCTCCTTTTCCAGCCCAGAATTCCAACTGCCGGCATTCTCCCTCTTCATGTAAACCTTGTAAAATAAGAGAGAATAGGCATAAGTATTGTGACATAATGTGTAATAACAGCCCATAATGCAATGAATATCGATATAAAAGCATGATGTAAAATGGACGTATCAACTCCCCCAAGCTTAGACCTCGCTTGTCCTCAAGCGGAAGCCGATAATGATAAATATGTCCACATGTTTAGAGGTAGAGGTGTCGATAAAATAAAATACGGACATGAGGGCATCATGATCATTCTTATTACAACAACATATATGGATATTGTCATATGATTTCTTATGCTCAAGTAATAATCTATTCACAACGTCAAGTATGAATCAGAAACTTTATTGAGAACTAACAAACTACAATCTCAGTCATTAAAGCAATTGCAATTTATCATAACATCGGAAAGAGTCTATGTCAGAGCTTTTCAGCAAGCCCACATACTCAACTATCATTTAGTCTTTCACAATTGCTAACACTCACGCAATACTTGTGGTTACGGAGTTTTAATCGGACACAGAGAAAGATAGGGGCTTATAGTTTCGGCTCCCAACCTTTTACCTCAAGGGTAATGTCAACAATAATAGTTCATGCTAACTTACACCCAATTAGATATATCTATCAGGATCTTTCCAACACACTGTGCTTGCCAAAGGATAAAATGTAAAAAGAAAAGGTGAAGATCACCATGACTCTTGCATAAGGTAGAAGATAAAAGTAAAAGATAGGCCCTTCGCAGAGGGAAGCAGAGGTTGCCATGCACTTTCAGGGTTGGATGCACAAAATCTTAATGCGAAAGAACGTCACTTTATATCGCCACTTGTGATATGGACCTTTATTATGCAGTCCGTCGCTTTTATTTCTTCCACATCACAAGATCGTATAAAGCTTATTTCCTCCACACTAATCAATCATACATATTTAGAGAGCAATTTTTATTGCTTGCACTGATGACAACTTACTTGAAGGATCTTACTCAATCCATAGGTAGATATGGTGGACTCTCGTGGCAAAACTGGGTTTATGGATATTTGGAAGCACAAGTAGTATCTCTAATTGGTGCAAAGAATTTGGCTGGCATGAGGGGGAAAGGCAAGCTCAACATGTTGGATGATCCATGACAATATACTTTATCTCAGATATAAGCAAACATAACCCATTACGTTGTCTTCCTTGTGCAACATCAACTCTTTAGCATGTCATATTTTAATGAGTGCTCACAATCATAAAAGATGTCCAAGATAGTATATTTATATGTGAAACCTCTCTTTCTTTATTACTTCCTATTAATTGCAATGATGACCAAAGCTATGTTTGTCAACTCTCAACAACTTTTAATCATCATACTCTTTCTATGTGAAGTCATTACTCTCCATAAGATCAATATGATCTCTTTGTTTCTTTTTATTCTTTTCTTTTTTCTTTTATTCCCCCAAGATCATAGCAAAATAATCAAGCCCTTGACTCAACAGTAATCTTTATTATATAGCTCACGGACTCGATTACATAGAGGGATCATAAAGCAAAACTCAAAACTAGATCATACTAAAACTTTATTCTACTAGATCAAGATATTACTAAAAGGATCGAACTAAGAAAAATGGTAAAGATAGAGATGTGATGGTGATACGATACCGGGGCACCTCCCCCCAAGCTTGGCAGTTGCCAAGGGGAGTGCCCATACCCATGTGATTATGTCTCCTTTTTCGGGGATGGTGATGTGATATTCTTGGCGATGATGCCCTTCAGGATACGATTCTCCTCCTCGAGCTTATTGACTTGTTGCTTGAGGTCCATTATTTCCTTACAAAGCTTTCCTGTAACGGCCAAACCTCCTTGCACCCAAGGGTGTTGCATAGCTGTGGGAGAACAAGTGACACTCTTCTTCATATTTTCATAAGAAAGAAATCTAACATTGGAAGGGATAACCGAGTTTGGAATAGCCGAGCTGTGTAGTTCCCCCATTGTGAATCCAGCTCGGAAGCGATAAGTGACTTCTTGATCCTCCTCCATGGCGTCTATCCTCTTCAAATCATCCTCCATCTCTTCCTCCGTTGCTGGCACAAAGTGGTCAGCATCGCTGTTTGTCCTTGATCTCGATGCCGGATGAGACACCCGGCTCTCCCCGACTGACTCTTGAGAAGACATCTTGCTCTAATCTGCAGCAGCAATAGCTCAAAAGAAAAATAGAGGATATTTGCGTGATACAGGAGTCAAAACCTCCGGGAGATTATATAATGAATTTTTACCGACCAAAATACGCAACGTGCAAGAAAACGGAGTTCGGAGAGCACACGAGGTGCCCACGAGGTAGGGGGCGCGCCCAAGGGGTAGGGCGCGCCCTCCACCCTCTTGGAGCCCTCATGTCCTTCCCGGACTGCTTCTTATTTTCTATTTTTCTAAATATTCCAAAACGGAGAAAAATTGCCATTAGAACTGTTTTGGAGTCAGTTTACTTACCGTACCACGTACCTATTCCTTTTCGGAGTCTGAAACGTTTTGGAAAGTGTCCCTTATGTATTCCTCCGGTGTTACGGTTTCAATAACATTGGTTTCAACATTTATAGGATTACCTGAGATATAATGTTTGATTCTTTGACCGTTCACCACCTTCGGATTTGTGCCTTCGAAGTTGTTGATTTTTATGGCACCGGAATGATAGACCTCCTCGATAACGTAAGTACCTTCCCATTTAGAGAGAAGTTTTCCTGCAAAAAAATCTTAAACGAGAGTTGTATAGCAATACATAATCACCTACATTAAACTCACGCTTTTGTATTCTTTTGTCATGCCATCTTTTAGCCTTTTCTTTGAACAACTTGGCATTCTCATAGGCTTGGGTTCATTCATCAAGTGAGCTAATGTCAAATAACCTCTTCTCACAGGCAAGTTTGAAATCATAATTGAGCTCTTTAATGGCCCAATATGCCTTATGTTCTAGTTCGAGAGGTAAGTGACATGCTTTTCCATAAACCATTTTATACGGAGACATACCCATAGGATTTTTATATGCAGTTCTATAGGCCCATAATGCATCATCAAGTTTCTTGGATCAATTCTTTCTAGATCTATTAACAGTCTTTTGCAAAATTAATTTGAGCTCTCTATTACTCAATTCTACTTGACCACTAGACTGTGGGTGATAAGGAGATGCAATTCTATGATTAACGTCATACTTAGCAAGCATTTTACGGAAAGCACCATGAATAAAATGTGAACCACCATAAGTCATTAAATGTCTAGGGACTCCAAACCTCGAAAAAATAACTTCTTTAAGCATCTTAATAGAGGTGTTATGATCAGCACTACTAGTTGGAATAGCTTCTACCCACTTAGTAACGTAATCAACTGCCACTAAAATGTGTGTATATCCATTAGAGGCAGGAAACGGTCCCATATAATCAAAGCCCCAAACATCAAATGGTTCAATAACAAGTGAATAATTCATAGGCATCTCTTGACGTCTACTAATATTACCAATTCTTTGACATTCATCACAAGATAATACAAACTTACGAGCATCCTTGAAGAGAGTAGGCCAATAAAAACTGGATTGCAATACCTTATGTGCAGTTCTATCTCCAGCGTGGTGTCCTCCGTAAGCCTCGAAGTGACACTTGCGTAGGATCTGTTCCTGTTCATGCTCACGTACACAACGTCTAATAACACCATCTACTCCTTCTTTATAAAGATGTGGGTCATCCCAAAAGTAATGCCTCAAATCATAGAGAAAACTTTTTCTTTTGTTGGTATGTGAAACTAGGTGGAATGAATTTAGCAACAATGTAATTAGCATAATCAGCATACCATGGAGAAGTACGAGAAGCATTTATGACATTTAGTTGTTCATCAGGAAAGCTATCATCAATCAGTAGTGGGTCATCAAGAACATTCTCTAACCTAGACAAGTTGTCTGCAACGGGGTTCTCAACTCCCTTTCTATCAATAATATGCAAATCAAATTCTTGTAGTAAGTGTTGAGGATATAGTGTAACCCCTCTGAGAACCGACGTGGATCGTATTCGAATCAGCGTCGTTAAACAAATTTTCAGAATCACTTGGGGGCTTCCTGTTCAAACATGGGTCGTATTCGAACCAAAGAGAACATAGCTGTCGATACCCTCTTGATTGGCATCGCCAAACCCACTGGGGGCTATATGATCGTATCCGAATCTTAGCTTAACCCCTTTGGACCGAGTTTCTGGTCGTATTCGAACCGGAAGCCCTTAAGTTTTTATATTTTACCACAAACTTGCTTTGATCATGTCAAAGTATGTACTGCCGGGTTTCACTTGCCGGCTTAATTTTGGTTTATCTTGTTAGTTGAGCATCATGGATGTCATCAAGACAAATAAATTCGAGTTAGGGTACCAACCGTGCTACCCGGGTTATTTAACCCGGAAGTATGCTTACAGGCTATTAAGTGTGTCATCACAGCTATGTTCGAGTATAGTTAAGGACCGATCTTTTTTGGTTCGTATCCCGGGTTATCCATCTCAAACACCTGATTCTCAGGGCGGTAAGCTGCTTTGCGACTTGTAATTTGCCTTTCTATGCAGATATTTAAAGGCACTTTTTAAGGTTGAGAAGGACAAAGGGATAATTCCGACCCGGAGGAGCATCAAAAGAATGACTTCAAAGGATTTCAGCATTCATTACGTGCACGATGGCATGGCAGAGATAAATTGTTGCACCTACTCTATTACAAAAATCTTTCAAAGTTTCAAGGATGGGCGTTGTTTGGTGAGCCGCTAGCCGGTTTATGACGCCTGCTGAGTTGAAGTCCCCGGCTCATCTTCTGCTTCGGCTGATCCCAAGGCTTCGAAGGTCGACGACTTCCAGTTGATGCCGCTGAGAGCTTCGAACTGAGCTTCTTCGTCAATTAACCCGGCCGGGTTAATCTCCGGGGCGAAGGTGTGCTGGCGAGCCGGGGGAATCAGATTGATAGCTTCATAGCGAGGGGTTGGAATCCTCTGATTCTCCGCGTTGTATCCCGGCTGATACTTGGTTAAATCGGTGTCGTTCCCGATGATGGTGGCCACCGGGCGCACAGCCTTCACACAAGCCGCGAAGTCCTTCTGGTCGAACGCTGAGCCGTCTTCTTTCAGGCTAGGGTAACCCAGGGCGATATCGGCCGGGTCTAGCTCCGGCAAGAAGGCTTTGGCCCGGCTCAGTGCGGCGATTGCTCCGGATCTCGCGGATGCTCGTCGTAGCTCCTGGATCCGCTGCGGCAGAACTGCGAGCCGGCGCAGGACTTCGGCCAGATGAGTCGGCACTTCATTTGACAGGGCCACCACAGCTAAAGCCCGCTGTGACCCGGTGTAGAGCTGTTCCACCAGGGTGTACACGGCCTTTAACTTGGTGACCACGCTCTGGTTCAAGTTGGCGCTTCTGGAACCTGTTTAACAACATCAGATGACCCGGTGATAAGGATGAGTTAAGAGATGTAAACATTCCAACTTGAATGAAAGCTGGTGAGGCAACTTACCGAAGATGGCAGCTACCATTTGGGACACTTGGCGCTTTAGACCGGAGAGCTCAGCGGTCTTCTCAGTGAGGGCCTTCTCCGCCTGTTCTGCCCGGGTCACCAGTGCAGCTTTCTCCTCAGCCCAGGCCTTCCGCCCAGCGTCGAATTCAGTCTTCAATTTCTCCTGAGCGGCGATGCTGGAGACAAACTTGGCATTTGCCTTCCGGGTCTCCATCTCTTGTGCCTTCAGCCGGCTCTTGAGATCCGCCAGGTCCGACTCTAATTTCTTGCCAACAGCCTGCATATATTTCCGGGTTATTAACAGTCATTCTATAAAGTCCCAAGCGCTTTCCAAGCAAAGACACTTGGCACTTGGGGGCTAATGCATATTGAACGTATCTATCTATGTACGGCCGGCTCAGTTCAGTAAGCCGGAATCTAAAGTCTACAACATATTCAAGTATAAGTCCTAGACTTGGGGGCTAGAATGGCAAGGATCACTATGCGGAAAGTAAGAGAACAGCAGAAGGTTACCTCAGATTTTTGTTGGATCTGGTTGACCATGGCGATCTCGGCGTCCCGGCTCTTGTGAACCTGGCTGATGTAGCCTGAGACGAGTTCTCCAATACTTAAGTCGGTGTAGCTGGAGAGATCCAGATTCACCCGGTGGGGTTGCAGCAACTCCTCCCTCGCGGAGCATTTGGCCAGCGCGGTCGGCCTCCCCGGCTCAACAAACTCCGTCCGGGTAATTACCACGTCCGGGTCGTTAGCTGGTGGGGCTGAGCCGGAGGCCTCCGGGTTAGCTAATGCTGCGGTCGTTGTCTTGGTGGTCGGGGCAGGGGCTTCAGGCGCCGTGTCCATGGGAATGGTAGCTTCAGGGGCGGAGGCGACTGGCGGCTCTTGAGCCGTCGTCTCCGGCTCAGGCAAGTCGGGCACTCCGGCTGACCTTGTCTTCTTTGCTCTTTTGGTGAGCTTTGCCTGGGCACTGAAAAGGCAGAAGTGTTAGGCATACAAAGGGTAAGTACAGACAGATAATGTAAGGAGATTGTTGTTACCCGGGGGCAGTCTTGAAGGCCGGCAGACTTGACTGCATGGAGTCACCCGAGGAGGGGGAGGTCTCCTGGTAATTGGAGTCAGAAGAGTTGAGTGGCTGACGGATGACACCCGCCAACGGATGAAAAGGGTACAGGTGAGAAAAAACCTCAGTGCGGCGTTTCCTCGTTGCGTCGGGTAACCCAGTGGAGAGGTCGGCGTCCTTGCGGGCCCGGGTGTGACGCCGGCTCTCGTGAACCTGCTGCTTCAAAAGAAATTGAGGGTCTCGGTGAGCTAATGGATGGGAAAAGCTTACTTTCCGGGTTACCCTTCGGACTTTCAGCTGTGGTAAAGGCTCCGAGCCGGAGGAAAGTGATGTTACCTCTTCGACCACCGGGTTACTGGCGCCGGTGTCATCCTGTCAATAAGCAAGTGTTGATAAGGCGGACAGCATCAGACAACATATACTGCAAGAATTTAAAAGATTAAGGGTTACCTCTGACTCGGAGCTATCGCTTAATTGCAGCAGTTCCGAAGCAGTGGGTCTGTTTCCCTTTTTGCGAGGGGCGGCTCTCTTGGCGGCTTTCTTCGCCTTCCTGGCCTTCTTGGCCGCCTCATGGTCATACTTGACCCGCCAGAATTTATCATCAGCCTGAGAAATACAGTAATGAGTTCTTAGTAAGATGACAGGTAAAACAAAATGGAAAGGTTAAAGTCAGCGGCTTACCGCTGGGGCTGGATTGGTCTTGCAGAACGGGGCTAGCCTGGTTCTTCCACAGTCTACCAGGCTCTCGTTTAAAAGAGCCTTGGTCTCTTCTTCAGCAACGTCTTCTGGAAGATCATTGCGACTATGCCTCTGCGGGTCATCCTTTCGCCCGGTGTACTCACACATTAAGCCGGGGCGGCGGCTCAATGGGATCACCCGCCATGAGATCCAGACCCGGACCAGGTCAATTCCGTTCAGACCATTGCCTAGCAGGGCTTTGATCTTGTTGATCGTTGGAAGCAGAGGCTGGCGTTCTGCGGCAGTCAGTTTGTCGGATAATGGATGAGTTGGCTCCAGGCGCGTTGGGCGAAAGCCGGGCAGCGGGCTCTCATCAGCCGGGGACGTGTCTTGGCAGTAGAACCAAGTCATGTTCCAGTCCTTGGGGTGACTTGGCGGTTCTGCGTAAGGGAACAGACAATCCCTGCGCCGTTGGATGGAGATGCCGCCTAACTCTAGACTTGGACCGTTTGCGCACTCGGTTTGGCGGTTCAAATAGAACAGCTCTCTGAAGAGCAGCAGACTCGGCTCTTCTCCAAGATATACTTCACAAAAAACTTGGAAGTTGCAGATGTTGGATATGGAATTGGGTCCTATATCCTGAGGCCGAAGATCAAAGGAGTTGAGCACGTCCCGGAAGAATTTTGAGCCGGGCGGTGCGAAGCCCCGGCTCATATGGTCGGCAAAGATCACTACCTCCCCGTCTCTCGGTTGTGGCCTTTCTTCGGACGGGTCAGGGGCACGGTAGGACATCACTTCCTTCTTAGGCAGATATCCGGACTTAACGAAGTTGGCCAGGGTCTCTTCGGTGACGCTGGATTTCATCCAGTTGCAAGTGATGGGAGCCTTGGGAGGCATGGTGACGGTTGGTGGTCTACGAGGAAGAGAAAAGTGTCCGGGTTAATTATAAGCCGGAGTATATCATTCAAGTTACAATGACGGCTTATGAAGGGGACTAATGGTATGTATTGATACGGTGGGTATCTAAGCCGTCGGGACTTTTAGGATAAGTTGGTCGTCGACGGCTTACTGCGGTTAAGTCGGAAGATACTACAGAGCATGATTCTCTTTAAACCAGAAAGTTCTACGGTGCGTGTTTTCTCTAAGTCGGAAATATAAGCCGCTAAGATTCACGAGACTGCAGTTTTTACTAAGTGTGGTAAACAGATTTCACATATTACAGTAACTTTTTTGGATCAAAGTAGTCGGAGCGGAGAAAGTTTTCTAGACCTAAAAAACAGAAGCAGGGGAGGTTCTTGAGATGGAACCCAGTCCTTATGCAGTAAAAAGAGGTGTTCTTGCAGAAGAAATGAACCTCAGATATCTACCGCGGTGGTTCTACACAAGCCTAAGGATCAACGGGGGCAGTGGCTACAGGGGTTACCGAAACTTGCGGTAACAGTGATGAACATGAACACAGATGAACTCTGTCCTAGATCTATGCTAGTAAGGCAGAGGGGACTCACCGGAGCTGGAGAAGAGCGGAGGTCGCCGACGTTATCTGGTCCGAGTCAGGTTGATGCAGCGGCCGGGTTGAGGAAGACCAGGGGTGCGACGGCGGCAGAAGCTCGGGCAGAGGAACGGCAGTGCGAGGAAGAAGGAGAATGTGAAGAAGAGAGTGCCGGGCCGGCCTATTTATAAGGCCGAGTCATAAGCGGGCGCGGGATTTGAGGAGGCCACGGCGTGGTTATCTCCCCCCTCACGACGCCTCGATTCTCGGAAGGTCAGTAAAAGCAAAGATCCGTTGCGGATCTGGCGGAGTAAAAAACGGACTTAGTGGAGAATGACGTCACGGAGGATTACCCGGAGTCCAGAGGATGACGTCACTCCGGGTTATGACCTTCACATGAATGATAAGCCGGAGATTTTTTCTGACTGCGGAGCTGAAGATTGACACGAGCCGGCTCAAGTCAATCTGGGGCCTAATGTTGAGGATATAGACCTGGGGGTCACCCGCCAGGAGGGCTGGGTTACTCCAAGGATCATTACCAGAAGCCCGGAGCTAAGTTTCAGGATAATGGGCTAGAGATGGGCTGAGACCCGGATATGGCTTAAAGCCCGTAGTTGCAATCATTGTTATAGTAGACTTGTAGTGTAAGGCAAGTATTGTTTTAGAGCCCGAGCCGGACACTCTTATGAGCCGGCCGGGACTCTAAGGGCTGCTGGGCGTCAGCCTCCCTATATAAAGGGACGACCCGGCAGCGGTTTTGGGGCGACAACAATCTCTCCGAGAGCCGGGATAAGTGTTTAGCTCCCTGGCGATCGTAACCCTAATCAATAACACCTCGAACTGGACGTAGGCTTTTACCTTCACCGTAAGGGGCCGAACCAGTATAAACCCTCGTGTTCCTTGTCCCGCATAACCCCTTCAAGCTTCCTAGTTGCGATGGCTCCACGACTAAGTCCTAGCCCAAGGACATTTGCCGTGACAATTCCACGACAGTAAGAGAACCCATCTAATAAGTCTAGGTTTAGCATCTATTTAATAGCAGCATGATCCGTGTGAATAGTCACTTTAGAATGAACAATATAAGGTCTGAACTTATCACAAGCAAATACAACTACTAAAAATTCTTTTTCAGTAGTAGCATAATTTCTCTGGGCATTGTCTAGAGTTTTACTGGCATATTGAATAACATTTACTTTCTTATCAACTCTTTGCCCTAGAACAACACCTACATCATAATCACTAGCATCACACATAATTTCAAAAGGTAAATTCAAATCAGGTGGCTAAACAATAGGTGCAGAGATCAATGTTTTCTTAAGTATTTCAAATGCTTCTACACAATCATCATCAAAGACAAATGGTATATCTTTTTGTAATAGATTAGTAAGAGGCCGAGAAATTTTTGAGAAGTCCTTAATGAACCTCCTATAAAACCCGGCATGACCAAGGAAACTTCTTATACCTTTGATGTCCTTGGGACACGGCATCGTTTCAATAGAATCAACTTTAGCTTTATCAACTTCAATACCTCTTTCAGAAATTTTATGCCCCAAGAAAATACCTTCATTAACCATAAAGTGGCACTTCTCCCAATTCAAGACAAGGTTAGTTTCTTCACATCTCTGCAAAACTCGATCAAGGTTGCTCAAGCAATCATCAAAAGAGGATCCATAAACGGAGAAATCGTCCATGAAAACCTCACAAATCTTTTCACATAAGTCAGAGAATATAGCCATCATGCATCTTTCAAAGGTAGCAGGTGCATTACATAAACCAAAAGGCATACGTCTATAAGCAAAAGTACCGAAAGGACAGGTAAAAGTGGTCTTAGCTTGATCATCAGCTGACACAGGTATTTGAGAGAAACCAGAATAACCATCCAGAAATCAAAAATGTGTATGTTTGGATAATCTTTCTAGCATTTGATCAATAAAAGGTAAGGGGTAATGATCTTTTTTAGTAGCCTTATTTAATTTGCAGAAATCAATTACCATCCTATAACCTGTAATAACTCTTTGCGGAATCAATTCATCTTTATCATTAGGAACGACAGTAATACCTCCCTTCTTAGGGACACAATGGACAGGACTTACCCACTGGCTATCAGCAACGGGATAGATTATACCTGCCTCGAGGAGCTTTAGTATTTCTTTTCTTACCACTTCTTTCATCTTAGGGTTCAGCCGTCGTTGGTGATCAATAACTGGTTTGGCATCTTTCTCCAAATTTATTTTGTGTTGGCATAGAGTGGGACTAATGCCCTTAAGATCATCAAGAGTATATCCAATAGCAGCATGGTGCTTCTTCAGAGTTTTCAATAATTTTTCTTCCTCCTTCTCTGAAAGGTTAGCACTAATAATAACAGGATATATCTTCTTTTCATCAAGATAAGCATATTTAAGAGTATCAGGCAATGGTTTAAGCTCAAACACGGGATCACCCTTGGGTGGACGAGGATCCCCTAAGATTTCAACAGGCAAGTTGTGTTTCAGAATAGGACCCTGATTAAAGAACACTTCATCTATTTCCCTTCTTTCATTCATAAACATATCATTATCATGGTCTTGCAAATATTGTTCTAAAGGATCACTAGGAGGTACGGCAATAGAAGCAAGACCAATAATTTCATCTTTACTGGGTAATTCCTCTTCACGGTGTTGTCTACGAAATTTAGAAAAGTTAAACTCATGGGACATATCACCCAAACCAATAGTAACAACATCCTTTTCGCAGTCTATCCTAGCATTAACAGTGTTTAAGAAGGGTCTACCAAATATAATGGGACAAAAGCTATCTTGTGGGGAACCAAGAACAAGAAAATCAGCAGGATATTTATTTTTCCCACACAAGACTTCAACATCTATAACAATCCCAATAGGTGAAATATTATCTCTATTGGCAAGCTTAATTGTGACATCAATTTCTTCTAACTCAGTAGGTGCAATATCATGCATAATTTCTTTGTATAAGTCAATAGGTATTGCACTAGCACTAGCACCCATGTCAGATAAGCCATGATAACAATGATCCCCTATTTTAACAGAAATAACATGCATGCCTACCACATGTCTATGTTTATCTTTAGCACAAGGTTTAGCAATTCTAGCAGTCTCATTACAGAAATAAATAACATGCCCATCAGTATTATCAGCCAAGAGATCTTTAACAATAGCAATATTAGGTTCAACTTTAACTTGCTCAGGAGGTGTATAAGTTATAATATTTCTTTTACGAACCACAGTTGAAGCTTTAGCATGATCTTTTATCCTAGCAGGAAAAGATGGTTTCTCAACATAAGCAGTAGGAACAATAGGATCATTATAAGTGATAGTCTTTTCTTCAACTTTAATAGGTGCAGCTACTTTTACTTCTATGGGAGGATGATATTTAAACCACTTCTCCTTAGGGAGATCAACATGAGTAGCAAAAGATTCACAGAAAGAAGCTACTATCTCAGAGTCAAGTCCATATTTAGTGCTAAATTTACAGAAAACATCGGTATCCATAAAAGATTTAACACAATCAAACTTAGGTGTCATACCTGACTCCTTACCTTCGTCGAGATCCCAATCTTCAGAGTTGCGTTTAATTCTTTCCAATAAATCCCATTTGAATTCAATAGTCTTCATCATAAAAGAGCCAGCACAAGAAGTATCGAGCATGGTGCGATTGTTATCAGAAAGCCGAGCATAAATTTTTTGAATAATCATTTCTCTTGAGAGCTCATGATTGGGGCATGAATATAACATTGACTTAAGCCTCCCCCAAGCTTGAGCGATGCTTTCTCCTTCGCGAGGCCAAAAATTATATATATAATTACGATCACGATGAACAAGATGCATAGGATAAAACATCTGATGAAATTCCAATTTCAATCGCTTGTAGTTCCATGATCCCATATCATCACATAGCCTATACCATGTCAATGCATCTCCCTTCAAAGATAAAGGGAAGACCTTCTTCTTGATAACATCATCGGGCATACCTGCAAGCTTAAATAATCCACAAACTTCATCCACATATATTAGGTGCTCATCAGGATGTAATGTTCCATCTCCTGCAAAAGGATTAGCTAGCAGTTTTTCTATCATACCCGAAGGAATTTCAATGTAGACATTTTCATTTTCAGTAGGTTCAGTAGGTTGAGGAGCAACTCTTTGCTCTACTGGTCGGGGTGAAGATACCCCGAACAAGCCCCTCAGAGGATTACCTTCCATAGTAACAAGTGACAGTAAATTTCAGCACACTATATAAAATTTTCCTTACCAAATTCCACCTACCAAAGGCGCTTCACTCCCCGGCAACGGCGCCACAAAAGCGTCTTCATGACCCACAAGTATAGGGGATCTATCGTAGTCCTTTCGATAAGTAAGAGTGTCGAACCCAACGAGGAGCAGAAGGAAATGATAAGCGGTTTTCAGCAAGGTACTCTCTGCAAGCACTGAAATTATAGGTAACAGATAGTTTTGTGATAAGATAATTTGTAAAGAGCAACAAGTGAAAAAAGTAAATAAAGTGCAGCAAGGTGGCCCAATCCTTTTTGTAGCAAAGGACAAGCCTGGACAAACTCTTATATAGAGAAAAGCGCTCCCGAGGACACATGAGAATTATCGTCAAGCTAGTTTTCATCACGTTCATATGATTCGCGTTCGGTACTTTGATAATTTGATATGTGGGTGGACCGGTGCTTGGGTTCTGTCCTTACTTGGACAAGCATCCCACTTATGATTAAACCCTATTGCAAGCATCCGCAACTGCAAAAGAAGTATTAAGTAAACCTAACCATAGCATGAAACATATGGATCCAAATCAGCCCCTTGCGAAGCAACGCATAAACTAGGGTTTAAGCTTCTATCACTCTAGCAACCCATCATCTACTTATTACTTCCCAATGCCTTCCTCTAGGCCCAAATAATGGTGAAGTGTCATGTAGTCGACGTTCACACAACACCACTAGAGGAGAGACAACATACATCTCATCAAAATATCGAACGAATACCAAATTCACATGACTACTAATAGCAAGACTTCTCCCCTGTCCTCAGGAACAAACGTAAATACTCACAAAGCATATTCATGTTCATAATCAGAGGGGTATTAATATGCATAATGGATCTGAACATATGATCTTTCACCAAATAAACCAACTAGCATCAAGTACAAGGAGTAATCAACACTACTAGCAACCTACAGGTACCACTCCCAGACTTAGAGACAAGAATTGGATAGAAGAGATGGACTAGGGTTTGAGAGGAGATGGTGCTAGTGAAGATGTTGATGGAGATTGGCCCCCTCCTGATGAGAGGAGTGTTGGTGATGACGATGGCGATGATTTCCCCCTCCCGGAGGGAAGTGTCCCCAGCAGAACAGCTCCGCTAGAGCCCTAGATTGGTTCCGCCAAGGTTCCGTCTCGTGCTGGCGGAGTCTCGTCCCGAAAGCTTGCCTGTGATTTTTCTTTGGACGAAAGACTTCATATAGCAGAAGATGGGCACCGGAGGGCCACCAGGGGGCCCACGAAGCAGGGGGCGCGCCCAGGGGGTAGGGCGCCCCCACCCTCGTGGCCAGGGTGTGGGCCCCCTCTTGTATTTTCATCGCTCAGTATTTTATATTATTTCCAAAAATAACTTCCGTGGAGTTTCAGGACTTTTGGAGCTGTGCAGAATAGGTCTCTAATATTTGCTCCTTTTCCAGTCCAGAATTCCAGCTGCCGGCATTCCCCCTCTTCATGTAAACCTTGTAAAATAAGAGAGAATAGGCATAAGTATTGTGACATAATGTGTAATAACAGCCCATAATGCAATAAATATCGATATAAAAGCATGATGCAAAATGGACGTATCCTGCACAACCCTGATGACAAGCCAAGCAATTGTTTCATACTTTTGATGTTCTCAAACTTTTTCAACTTACGCGCAATACATGAGCATGAGCCATGGATATAACACTATAGGTGGAATAGAGTATTAGCGGGCTATGGAGATGCCCATCAATAGATATCAATGTGAGTGAGTAGGGATTGCCATGCAATGGATGCACTAGAGCTATAAGTGTATGAAAGCTCATAAAGAAACTAAGTGGGTGTGCATCCAACTCGCTTGCTCACGAAGACCTAGCGCAATTTGAGGAATCCCGTCATTGGAATATCCAAGCCAGGTTCTATAATGAAAAATTCCCACTAGTATATGAAAGTGACAAAATAGGAGACTCTCCATCATGAAGATCATTGTGCTACTTTGAAGCACAAGTGTGGAAAAAGGGTAGTAACATTGTCCCTTCTCTCTTTTCTCTCATTTTTTCTTTTGTTTTCTTTGGGCTTCTTTTGGACTCTTCTTTTTTTCGTCTAGAGTCTCATCCCGACTTGTGGGGGAATCATAGCCTCCATCATCCTTTCCTCACATGGGATAATGCTCTAATAATGATGATCAACACACTTTTATTTACTTACAACTCAAGAATTACAACTCGATTCTAGAACAAAATATGACTCTATGTGAATGCCTCCGCCTATGTACCGGGATGTGCAATGATCAAGAGTGACTGATACGTCCATTTTGCATCATGTTTACTGTAGCGACCAGACCTCAAATGGTCTGTGCTGCTGTGCACCAGTGTCATCCCTGGATCAGTAATGCTGACACGCACAGTACAAATGGAGGATTTATAACAGAGTAGCAATCACACACTTATTACATCGAATATCTCCAAAGAGAAAAGTATGATAAATATGGCTTAAGGCCATCTAAAAACGATAACAGCGGAAGACTTGGAAGATAAGTGAGTCCATCAACTCCAGCGGCATCACTGAGTATAAGACCACGACCTAAGGCACCTTACTCGTCGTCTGAAAAGTCTGCAACATGAAACGTTGCAGCCCGAAAACGGGTCAGCACATGGAATATGCTGGCAATGTAACACATAGAGAAATAATGAACAGTAATAATACTATACTACATGCATATAAGGCTGGTGGAAACCTCTATGGTTAAAGTTTTTGCGGAAAGCCAATTTTTCCCTACTGCAAAGGAATAAATTTTATTTAACTATCATGGTGGTTGTTAAACATTGAGATGGTTGACAGCATCTCAATCCCAATTAGGTGTCATCAATAACCCAACAAAATTAATTAAAAGTAACATGGTGATGAGATTCACATGATAATCCAGGTACTAGATACTCAAATTGTCCATAACCGGGGACACGGCTAACCATGATTAGTTTGTACACTCTGCAGAGGTTTGTGCACTTTTCCCCACAAGACTCGATCGCCTCCGCTTGATTCTCGCACTACATGATAGTTGAGAAACGGATGATCGAGACACAGTCTTTCAGAAGTGTTTGCACCTTACATATGGGTAGACAGTTACACCTACTTTCCCCTACATCTGCTAGTCTACCACTGTAAGAGTTCACACAACTTAGTCAACTATGCTAGAGCCCATAATAGCTTGTGGCTGCACACGGAAGTTTCTAGCATGAATAATCTCATGATCCCTTTGAGCCTGGGTGGCGGTCCAAAAGAAAAAAGGCAATCCTGGAATACCCAGGTACCTCAATCCACCCAGATGTGAGTTTTAGTTGCCACCTTAAGTAAACCATTATTAACAATCTCACATCTGTCATGAATATCACTCAAACCCAATCCACGTCTACGAGCATAGCATGGCAATATAATAGCAAACGTAGAAGTAACTCCCAAGGGTTTGATAAAAGAACAGGTAATAGGTACTACCTCAACTACTTCCCAATACCCACAATTTAATTAGATCCTAATCATGCAATGTTTGAGGAATAGATCTAATGCAATAAAAACTGGGTATGGAAGGTATATGATCAAAGTGTTACTTGCCTTGCTGATGATCCGCGAAACCTAGCGATTCGAAGTAACAAGCGGCACACTCCGGGTACTCTATCGCAAACAAACAAGCAAACAATAAGTACTCATCTAATGCACAGGTAAAACTCGAATGAAAGATCCAACCAGAAAGTTCAACTTAAGAACTCCGGTTTGCAAAAAGAATCAACTCGAACGAAGCAAAGAAAGTCAAACGGCGAAAGAAACAAACTTTGTTTACTAATCTGGATCTAGGTCAAATTTTACAGTAGCAAAAACTTGTTTGTGTAGGTTAAACGGAAAGAGAATTTCGAGACGAAACTCTAGGCACTTGAATCGCCTGATTCCGATAAACGAGCGAAAAATTAAACAAAAACGAAGATTCGATCAGAAATCGAGATATGAGATAATCGCGGAAAAATCTGATGAAAAAGAAAAACGGACGAACGGTTAAAGAACGGACGTTCGTTAACAGAGAAAATCCGACGAACGCGTTCGTTAAAACGAACGGGTCGGTGAACGTTCATAAAATAACAAAACCGAAGAAATAAACCGATATAGGGTTTTTTTAAACGAACGGTTTTTTTAAACAAAACCGGTAACGACGGCGAGGTATACCTCGTCGGGGCAGGGCTTCGGCGGGGCTCCGGCTGGCTCCGGCGAGGGCGGCGGGGTGCGGCGGGGCTCAGGGGGCTC